>NW_015374579.1:0-73976 GCF_001272555.1 Dufourea novaeangliae | reverse complement strand
ACTAGCTAAGCTCTAGTTGGGTCGAAGTTCATTGTTTAATTACTTCCTCACCAATTACCAGAAAGTAATTGATTGTGCGTATTAGGTTTCTAATCTATTATATTTAAAAAAATATAAAAACGAATAAAAAGGGGAACGTGGGAAACGTAACATTACTAAAATGTTCATTAACGATGAAATTTAGAATAAGTTATCATATTTCATCAGTATTACAATATTCATGTTTTAAACCGAAGCATCAGATATTTTTATTCCCACCAAATCATATTGGATACACGTATTATGAATGGAATATGTAATGCTCCATTTGTGCTAACGTCAGCAAATAAATATTTAGAGAATATCCTATTTAAGTTAGTTCAATAATCTGTTAAAGTCTACTAATCACTATCGATGAAGTTAAATGTTGTTTGCAATCAATTAAAACAGATTGGTTTTAAATTAAAAGGAAACACTACATTGCTAACTTGATGAGCGCCAAAACGGCATTATATTACCATCTATGAAGAATATGATACTAAATGGCCAATAGCTTGGACGTTTTGCCATAGATAGTACAACAGATCTCTTTTATCATTTCTCTATTCATATAAAAAATAAAATATTATTTAGGTATGACACAACACACAATTATTAATATATAGTATCGATTCAGGAGAATTTCATAAACAATTTAACGTTACTGGAGAAACTAGTTAAGCGTATTTTGCACAGTTTCTTTGCATTTTTCCTTATAGTACATTCGTATAAACTTACATACATACGTCACAATTGACAGGAGAGTCCGTTTAATGTAAATTCTCCTTAAAACACTTAACCAAGATTTTACAAATGTCTAAATAATCTTTGCACGTCTTCTGTTTGAACTTGTCTAATTTTGTTGGGAATCGTTGTCTCCCACTTTTATAAGTAACGTTTTTCTAAAATATCATAAATTACCTATAACGGCTTTGAAAATGGAAGATCTGCAGAAATTGGAGGACGAGGCCAAGGCGAGAGGAACAAAATATGTGACGAACTTATTACAACGTCCAGGGCAATTGGAAAAAATTGATATGTACAAACGTAGACTAAGCCGGAAAAAAGCTTCCGTGGAAACCATGCTCAAAACTGCAATGCAAAGTCAATTAGATGGAGTTCGTGTGGGTTTTGAACAGCTCCAGAGTTCCTTAGAAAGTATTGCTTCTGTGAAACAGGATGCAAATGATATCGGTGTGTTGTTCAGCCAAATTCCAGAACTAAACACGAAATTACAAGCTGTTCAGGAGGAAAATATGCGTCACTCACAATATGTTACTGCCAAAGAGAATTTGAAGCACACATTCACTGTGCCTGACAGTGTCGAAAAGACTAAGCAATGGATAAATGAGGGGAAGCTGTTACATGCTCATCAGAGCATCATGGATCTTGAGAATTCTAGGGATGATTTACTTTATGAGCTTCATAAATTGCCAAATCAATCCCCAGCTGACACAATTATGTTAAAAGCTTACTTAGAAGATGTTGAAATGCTTTCACAATTGATGGAGAAACAGATCAGATTAGTATTGAGTCGTACATTAAATACTGTAAGGAAAGAACCTACTGTTATTGTAACAGCATTAAGAATTATAGAAAGGGAGGAGAAGGCAGACCACTTTGCTATTCAGAGGCATAAACAAAGTGGATTTATGCCACCAGGTAGGCCCAAAAGATGGAAAGACATGGCTATGAAAGTCCTTGAAAAGTCTGTGGCCAATAGAATTGAAGGAACTCACATTGAAGAAAGGGTGGATAATAAAATGTGGCTAGTTAGGTACTTAGAACTGACAAGGCTACTAATTCTAGAAGACTTAAGAGTTGTTAAAACTCTTTGTGAGCCTTGCTTTCCACCTTGGTGGAACATTGTAAGAACTTTTGTTAAAATGTACCACATAAGCTTATCACAACATATGAAAGATATAATTGCCAATGGTTTAGAAGGAAATGAATACGTGTCCTTGTTATCATGGATTATGAATACTTACACTGGACCAGAATTGATGCAGCATAAAGAATTGAATATTGATACAAGTGACATTGGACCCTTGTTAAGTCCAGAAATTATAAATAATCTTCAAGATAAGTACTTGAAAAATATGTGCCAAAATTATGAGGATTGGATGCGGAAGACTTTAGAAACTGAGAAGGTTGATTGGTGGAGTGGAGTTTTACCAGAAGCCAGTACTCAAGATACATACTACCACACTGCAGCGCCTGTAATAATATTTCAAATGATTGATCAGAATCTTCAAGTGACAAAAACGATTAGTGCTGATTTAACAGCACAAGCATTGGTACTATGCATTGAACAAGTAATTAAATATGGATTCAAGTACAGACAAGCAATATTGGAATTTAAAAATAAACACTTTGAAGATAGAAGTCAAGTGCCATACTTCACACATCACATGATTACAGTTGTTAATAATTGTCTACAATTTATGGAATTAGCACAACAAATGAAACAACTTTACTGGGTTCCTAATACTAGTGGAGATGCTACAGTTAAATTTGAAAACCTATTGTCAAATTATCTGCAATTACGGAATGAAGCAGCAACCATATTGCTAGAAGAATCTTTCCTGGATTTAGAGTCACAATTTCAAGATCTAATAACTCCCAAATGGTTATCATCTCCAATTCCTGTAGAAACCATCTGTGTAACCTTGGAAGATTATTTCCAAGATTACAACCATTTATGTCCAAAGAATTTTGAGTATGTCATTACAGAAGCACAAAATCTCATTGCAAAACGTTACATTTCCGCTATGCTGCAACGAAAGATATCATTAAAAACATATGATGAATGTTTAACTTGCACTTCGAAGATAATGACAGAAGCAGATAAGCTAAAGAACTTTTTTGATAGAATAGCACCAAAAGTAGGAAACTTCAATTCTCCTTTTGAAATAATCAAACGCCTTGCCGAAGTATTGCGTTGTGAAGATTCCGAAATTCTTTCTCTTGATTTGCATTCGTTAGTTGAAAAGTATCCAGATATGGTAGAAGATCATCTAATTAGATTGCTGGGCCTTAGAGGTGATATTTCTCGCAGTGAAGCAAGAGAAAAAGTTTCATACATCTTTGAAGCACAACGTAATCGTAAAGTACCACAATCTATCACACATAGTATATTCAAACAAATAATTATACAGGATAGCTTTCTTAGTTGGAAACCTTGAAATTCAAAGAGAAATTAAAAGAAGGAAACAAATAAATTGTTGATTAGGTGGTTACATATCATCAATGAAGGTGATTTAGAATCTGGTACAATGTACTTAGGTGACAAAATAATTGTTATAGCTAATACTTACAGTAATAATCAGGAATAAAATTGATAAATAACAAATATATTGCAATTATATTATGAATAAGTATTTAAAGACGTTAGTGTTAGTTGCTATAAAAGTCTTCGTATGTATATATATGTATATGTCTAAAATTTTGAAAAATTTCTTACTCTGCAGCTTAAAATTAATATTATAAACAATACAATAATCAATTCACTGCCTTAGATACTAAACTGATCTAGGTAATCACTATTGATAATTTCATTTATATGTAGTTATTATACACATGTATATAATTATTATTATATATATATGTAAAAGAAAACAAGAGTGAATGAATATGTAAAATAATAAAAACAATATGCTTTAGAGACAAAAGAATCACTGTAAAAAAGGCTTACAGTATGCAAAGAAGCTTAAATAATTCTGTAAACTGTATGTTATTGTTAAATTTGTTATTTATTCAACTAATTTATAAAAAGCTATGTAAATAAATTAAGCTTTTAGATTTACTGTACATTGTGTACAGATGTGTTGTATGGATTTCGTATTAAAATTAAATCTTTGTACATACATATAAAAAGTATTCTGCCCGTAAATATGAAATAAAAAAAAACAGACGCAGAAGATCATTATTATTACATTTTGTTTGTTTAGTTGTATGATTCAAGTATAAATAATGTGTTTAACAGTTAACATAAATATAAAAAAGTAATGTATACAAACTTACTGTATCTATTTAAAAATAGAATGAAAAAATATAATTTGTAAATGAATGGAGATACATTTCTTGCATAAATAACTGTTTGCGTTTATTAAACACGTCTAAAAAAATAGTATCGTCCTAACTTAAACATTTAAATTAAATATATTTCAAAACTGTATCGATATTGTTTGTGCCTGTTATTCACTGATGTCTCTGCAATCACATTGGCCATTCCAGTTAAATTGAGCGTCGCCATCGATGACTGAATATGCCAATGTGGGTGTTGTTAATTATCAACTGAATACGGATCATCGCCAATACTTTGGCGTTTGTTTGTTTGTTTATTGAATAGCAATAAAAAATACATAAAAGATGCCGCGAATTATGATAAAAGGTGGTGTCTGGCGAAACACCGAGGTAAGATTCAAACTCTAACCTAAACTCTATTGCTTTGATTACAAAACATGTTTCTCTAAACTAATGTTTTTATTATAGGATGAAATCTTGAAAGCTGCTGTTATGAAATATGGCAAAAATCAGTGGAGTCGGATAGCATCACTCTTACACAGAAAATCTGCCAAACAATGTAAAGCACGTTGGTTTGAATGGTTGGATCCAAGTATCAAGAAGACAGAATGGAGCAGAGAAGAAGATGAAAAACTATTACATCTTGCCAAATTGATGCCGACACAATGGAGAACCATTGCACCAATTATTGGACGTACAGCTGCACAATGTTTAGAACGCTATGAATATTTACTGTGAGTAAAAACATTTAAAAGTTACTATTATGGAGAATGCTTATATAATATCGGCTTCTATATATTTAATTCCTTTTATATCAGTGATCAAGCTCAGAAAAAAGAAGAAGGAGATGATGCTGCAGATGATCCTCGTAAACTTAAACCTGGAGAAATTGATCCAAATCCGGAAACAAAACCTGCTAGACCTGATCCTAAAGATATGGATGAAGATGGTAGTCTTTATTTTAAGAACTATTACTTCTTGTCACATGTATAAAAATAAAAACAGCAATTTTCAGAATTGGAGATGTTGTCTGAGGCACGTGCGAGGCTTGCAAATACTCAGGGCAAAAAGGCAAAACGTAAAGCCAGGGAGAAACAATTAGAGGAAGCTCGCAGACTTGCAGCCTTACAAAAACGCAGAGAATTGAGGGCTGCTGGTATTACTGTATCACAGAAGAACAAACGGAAGCGCGGAGTTAATTACAATTCTGAAATTCCGTTTGAGAAACGACCTGCCTCCGGATTTTATGACACTTCCAATGAGCATGTCGATCCACTTGCCATTGATTTCTCTAGAATGAGACAGCAACATTTGGATGGGGAATTGAGGCAGGAAAAAGAAGAAATGGAACGCAGAAAAGACAAACAAAAGTTAAAACAACGCAAAGAGAATGATATTCCAATGGGAATGCTCAACAATGAAGAGCCAATAAAGAAACGGAGTAAACTCGTTTTACCAGAACCACAGATATCTGACCAAGAATTGCAGCAAGTTGTTAAGCTTGGGAGGGCATCAGAGGTGCAGTATCCTATATGTCTATTGAATATAAATGATATATATTTTAAATCTATGTTTTTTGTAATAGGTTGCTCGCGAAGTTGCAACTGAAAGTGGTATTACATTATCAGACAGTTTACTGGCTGATTATTCTTTACCAACAAATGCAGCTGCAACTCCTCGTACACCAGCTGCTACAGACAGAATTCTTCAAGAAGCTCAAAATGTTATGGCCCTTACTCACGTTGATACTCCTTTAAAAGGTATGTGAAATTTTATATGGGAACATGTCAAAGGTATTAATGGCTTTAATTTGTTGTTTACAGGTGGATTAAATACTCCGCTAACTAATTCAGATTTTACTGGCGTTGTTCCTTCTGCAAATGCTGTAGCTACTCCAAACACAATTCTGGCTACACCTTTTCGCTCACAACGAAGTGACGGAACTCCGGCTAATTCTTTTAACACGCCAGTGTCTACACGAACGCAAAACGGAGTTCTGACGGCTACACCAGTTCGCGATAAGCTCAGTATTAATCCGGATGAGAATATGGACGGTTCAGAAACTCCTTTAATTCAGAAACAAGTGAAAGAACAGTTACGTGCTGGCCTTAGTGCTCTTCCAACACCACGTAACGATTACGAAATCGTTGTTCCTGAAGGGTTGTGTAATCATTTGAGTACAAAACATCTTGGTATCTCACAAAAATTATTCTTATAGTAATATTGTTATACGTTATAGGAAAAAAGGAATTATCTCGCAGATCACAAGTCATACAACGAGATTTACCACGACCGGTTGATGTAAACATGAATACTTTAAGGCCATTTATGGACACTCCCTTAACAGATTTGCAAAGAGTACAAAAACAAACAATTTATTAATATTTAACAGAAGTTTATACATTAATGATATGCTTTTTAACGTTTGTTTATTTTTAGGCAGAGGAACTAATTAAAAGAGAAATGATTACAATGATGCAATATGATGCACTACAAAATCCGGTACAACAAAATCGTAAGGGTGCCTCAAATTCAGTAGCTCAGGCACAGAGTTATTTAGAGCAACATCCGTATATTAATTTCGAAGAAGAAGAACTTACAGCTGTAAGTTAATCGGATATTGCACAATTCTTTGTTATCTTTATATCATTTTAGTCATGTATACAATTTGCTTTAGGCCAAAAGTCTCTTAAGTGATGAAATGGCAGTTGTAAAGGAAGGTATGGCACATGGAGAACTTAGTTTAGACTCATATACAACTGTATGGGAAGAGTGCTTGTCCCAGATTTTGTATCTGGAGACACAAAAACGGTATACACGTGCAACGTTAGCTTCGAAAAAAGACCGAGTGGAAGCATGTGAAAGAAAATTGGAAGAAAATCGTATGCACATGACTGGAGAAGCTAAGCGAGCTGCCAGAATGGAAAAGAAATTGAAAGTTCTCACTGGAGGATACCAGGTATTTAGATTTATTTTAATATAAAAAGTATTATGTACAATTGTCTATGTGTACAATTTTTTTTATGTATAGACTAGAGCACAGGTATTGACGAAACAGTTACATGATTTATGGGAACAAATAGAACAAGCGCATTTAGAACTTTCGACGTTTAAGTTTCTGCAAACGCAAGAAGAAGCAGCGGTACCAAGACGAGTAAATGCGCTTATGGAAGACGTTAATAGACAAACAGAACGAGAACGCGTATTACAAACGCGATATGCCCAATTGCAAGAACAGATGCAACAGTGTTGAATATTGTTCAGATAATTCATTGTAATATACGAACTATAAGAAGAAATATAAGAATCTAATTTGTACACTTGAAGAAAATATATATAAGTCATACTAGGACACTTCAAGCAAGCGAACATTTTCTCGGATAGTAATTTTATACAAATAAAAACAAATCCATTCACATTGTGCATGACTGACAATTCAGTCTTTTAAGGCTGGAAGAGTTTACTGTGAGTATAATTTATTGTATTTAAAGAACTATTAACATAGCATAACTGTTAAATGAAAAAAGTATGATAAATAAACCTTAAAACCAAGTTTTGCTTTTGTTTTATCATGTACTTCAACTATAAAGTACATCCGGTTAAAACTTTCAATTATCTGGTTATTAAAGTTTATCTATAATTTAAAAATATTAATCGTTTACTTTTGTCTTATAGTAATATACGCGATAATAAAAGCATTTTTCAAATCTGGCAGTGCTACAAAAGTTTGTTTAGCTGAGTCCGGTTAGATTGAATACAGTTCCCGGATTCACCGTCCTTATAATGTAGAGGGTGTTAAAATCACTAGTTTTTTTTTTACTTTCAGTAGTGGTCCGTCCATACCAAAAATAACAAATGAAATAATAACATTTTATTTATAAAACGGTACAAATATAGTTACATGCAGCATATATTATTACTCTATAGATTTTAACTATGCACTTGAAAAATCCATTATAAATATGAGTCTGGATAATTTAAAGCCAAGGTTGCCATCCCACATACGAGCGGCCTAGGATATTTAAATCGGTTGCTTGATCCAGCAAGCATTCAATCTAAAAATGTCATTAATTTAAATAAATAATGACAAAAATAATATCATATGAAATATTACCTGTTCTTCGGGTGTTAGAAGATCATTCTTCATCGTTGCTCGAGTTCGTTTAATCTCATCATCCCCAGTAACTATAACATTATACCTATGAAAATATTTATCGTCATGATGTTCTTTCAGTTGTTCCAACGTAATCAAGGATGGTTTGATTCCGTTTAATTTCTTCGTGACTGCCTTAATCTTTTTCATAGGGATCCATTTCACGTCCGCAATATCGTCTTCATCTTCGCGTAGCGCTTTGTTAACGTTGTCGGTCCAATTTAAAGGTTCATGAACAAAGACATCCATGCAAGATAAAATAGGGCCCGACTCATTCCTCAACGCTCGTAATGTGTGAATCATTATCGCTCCCAAAAGATCCTTTTCAGTGAAAGGTTTCAGCAAGCCAAGAATTTGGTGCGTTAAACGAAACGGTACTAATTCAGGAATTCTTAGATCGACACCAGCGTCAAAGGCTAAACCAAAATCGATACCTAAACAATGTCCTGACCCAATAGTAATGAGAATATTCCTAAAATGTCGATCACCAATACCCAAAATCCAATGTGCAATGCACATAGTGGCATACGTGGTGATAAAATTTCGACGCATTGTAAGGAAACTTTCTACAGAGGGGCATAGTACCGTGAACGTTTTGCGTAAACTGTCCCATTCCGTTTTACTTATAAATTCATTCATCTTGGCGCTCACTTTTGAGGCGCTGTATTTCACTGTCGCCTCTTTATATCTTTGAATTTGGTTCTTAGAAGGTGCAGCACTTCGAATCCATTTATCATAGTCTTTACATATTAATTTATATTTTTTTATTTGTTCCTCGGATAGTGTAAAGTGTATTAAGTCCTCTAAAGACCTTGTGTCGTCTATCCATTGTATTAGGCCTACTGTTTTGGATAAAGGAATCACCTGTGTTGCAGAAAAATACCTATTATTAACTGTACTCTTTATATGCGAAGCATGTAGATATGTTTACAAGAAAAGATACAACGATGGAGGATTTTAGGCATCAACAAATTAAGAAGGATACCCTTACACTTTGTTGAGCACAATGGTGGTCAATAAACTTCATCTAATTCAGTATTCGTATACTGAGTTTTAAAATACTAAATATAAGTTGATAAACGGAGACCGCATTTATGCACCCACCTGATATGTATCAATAGACAACTGTCGTTGTCTGCAAGCAGCGTCAGTGTGCAACGTTTTGTTCATAATGGTGCATAACTGTTGCAACCTTTGATCTTGTCTTAAATCTTCGCCAAATTTTACGAGGAAAGGGTACTCCTTTGCATCATTACCAACCATGATAATTTGAATCGGTTTGCGCAGTGACTGCATCACCTTCACAGTAGGTTCTATCTTCATTATTTTGGCGTGATATTGTGGCATAGGTTTTCTGTTGCCAGTATACTGTCCAGGTATCTCTATGTCTTTTTCAGAATATTTATACAACCACGGGCTATAGTCCTGTAAATGTAACCTATCTCTACGCGTTTCAAGCAACTTTGTAAGTTCCTTAATGATTTGATCCACATGTTGTTTAATTTCATCTGGCTTTTTACGTTCCCATTCCTTTATTTTAGCTCTATAGCATTGAATCTCATTAAAGATTTTCCCCGGTTTTGGATCACACTCGTTCTCCAGTGTATCTGTATATACTTTCTTCAGAAGGATGTCTACAGCCGTAGCTGGTCCAAGTGATAAATTTTGTAAGAATTCTAATAAATAATAGTGCAAATATAATTCTGGTTGAGCCACATACTGTATTGCCAGTAGAAACTGCTCGTTTTCAGGTCTGTTGTACAGAATTTGTCGAATTTCATACGTTCTAGTTTTATTCAGAAGGGCAGGATTAGTTTCCACTGTCAAACGAAACGTGTAGATTACAGCGTTTGGATAAATTTCGACGATCCGTTTGAGGATTGGTATAATTAACGGAGCAATGGATGTTCCTAAATGTGAGAATAGTTGAGCTTGCCAAGATAGGAACAACCAAGTTTCCACCCCTTCACTCTCCTTCAAAAAGATATCCTTTGTCTCTTCGTCTTCAAAATATTCAGGTTTTAACAAACAAGGAAAATAGTGTGCTGCATCGAGGGATCCATAACTCATCGCTTTTAACGTAGAATGTACGAATTCCTTACTTATACTAATACTACTGGTACCGTCCAATAATCTGTCGTAACAGTACTTTGATAGGGTGAAGTAACATTCTTGTATGCTTGCAGTTGTTGTATCACAACACATTTTTAATTGATTCAGACTGTAAGTTTCCAATGACTCTTTAATGACAGATGGATCGTCACTCTCGGAATTAATTGCATTTAAAATCATAGTGTTCCTCA
Source organism: Dufourea novaeangliae (assembly GCF_001272555.1). Lineage (NCBI taxonomy): Eukaryota > Metazoa > Arthropoda > Insecta > Hymenoptera > Halictidae > Dufourea > Dufourea novaeangliae. Next base: position 63,476 of record NW_015374579.1, on the reverse strand, counting down.
TCAGTAAGTTGAAAAATGTTTCATCTTTCTGAGTTAACTGTGCAACTTTTGAAGCTATTTTGCTAACTTGTTGTCGAACACCCACGTTTGTCATTGAGTCGAGGTAATTTTCCTGTAACAAATTATGACAGTGTTTCCAAGAAGAAGCATAATTAGATAGCTTCTTCTTCATATTCGTTTCAATCTCTCCGTTTAAATACTTTATTTTTGCACCAGTTAAAAAAAATTGATGTTTCATATCTTCAGAGTAATTCGGCACTTCACGTTCCAGTTGATGCAGGTATTTCTTTGCTATGTATTTATTTTTCTGATTCAATGCTGCATCGATCATTTTTAATCGCATGTTAAAGGCTACTGTGTGCAGCTGATTAGTGATCCCAGATCCTTCTCTATCTGGTACGCTTTCTGAATCGTGTTGAGTTTCATTCATGAGTTCCAATCTGTCATTTAACGGGGACTGGATGAAGTATATTCTGCAAGATGTTAATTTGTCCGATGGAAGTATGGCATCTTGCACAGAGGGTAGACTGTTGTTCCAAAACTTCAAAATTTCTTGTAAGCCATGTGGATTTTTGACTGTTTTTAAAACTTTTATGAACCAATTTATATTACTCGTTATTCGCAACTTTCGTAAGTTACGTATTCTTAATTGTGTAGACAGTGGATGAAGTCTGATCCACTGTTCCCTCGTTTCATCCAATGTGTTCAGTATAAAATCATGAGCTACTTCTAGTTCATTATACAGGAAGAACATTGACAATTCATTCCCAAAGAATCGTTTAATATGCTTCACTTTCACATCATCTTTCAACCAATCTTCCATGATCTTTACAGCCTCAGAAAACGTGTCATTGATGTCTTCGTCTGTCAATTTACGTACGTGAACCTCAAATAACCATGGGAACATCCAGTCTTTCCATGGTTCGTTCCAAATATTGTCTATATTTCCATTCAGTTTGTTTTGAATACGTTTGTCAATTTCATCCCAGCGACATAAGTTGCTTAAAGATTCGAACAAGCCCTGAAGGCAGTGCTCTTTGACCAGTTCTGAGCCTGATTCGTAGGCTTTCTCATAGGCTTGTTTTGCGACAATCCAATTGTTACCTGCTTGAGCAAATGATGCTTCACGCATATCCTCATTTGTTATATGATTCTGAAAGATGCTGAGAACTACGTCAACATCATTCATAGACTCATATAGGTTTGTTAACTGCAACCATTCATTAGACTCTTGTACAGCGTTGTATCTTGCTTTCTTTTTAGACGGTTGAAAATCGTTTATACCATGTATTAAATTTTCTTCAATAACAAGTGATCCAAGGAAATGCAAATTATTTAATCTTGAAACCTTTGCAATGATCTCTGGCGAGCAATTTACCACACGAGTGGTCAACAGTATTTCTAAAATTGCAGCTATTATAGAACTACTTCCTTGTTCTGTCTGTGTAATAAGTTTTAAACTACTTGCAACTTTTTTTACAAACTCGTCTCCTCCATGTTCTTTTACTAAAGAGCAAATAATACAAACTGTTAAATCTTTACAAATCTGTAGGTCTTTTTTTACTAACTGTTGCAGTGGTTCGATCAATGCAGAGTGAGATATTTCAACATCTGGAAAATCACCTATTCTATATTTTCTGTACAATTTTACGCTGCTTCTTTGACGTGCAGCTTCTTCTTTTATCATTTCATCGCGCTGTATATTGTTCTTAATTTCCTTCTGACGTATAACTGTTGAAATTTCAGTCGAACTATTTAAAAACCGTTTTGACCTCTTATTATGAGCAGGTTGTGGCACTATTGGCACTTTAAATATGTTATCATGGTCATAGTCACTTGACATTAATACTGTTTTTTCACTGACGTAAGTCGGTTCGAATTCAAGTTCCTGAGTAGCTTGAAGATTTAACTCAGCATTGAATCCTGCAGACGTTCTTGCATTCGTAGAATCAAAATTAGTATTGGCCAATGTAGCACTCATTTGAATGAACGTTTGATTCATTTGTGTAGCCAGAGATGGAACAAAAAGTGGAGCTTTTGATCCGAAATTTTTTATTCTCCATGAAGGTGTTATATTGTAATCTCTGTAACGACAATCGTACAACGGTCCGTCGAACATTTTCTGCATATATTTTGTTGACTTCTTAGTAAGGTCCAGAATCATCAGAAGCAAAAATGGCAGAAAATTGTTGCCAACATTAGCTGTATATGTATTTAAAGCTTTTCTAGTATGCCACTAAGCAACATTTCCCTGCTGTTGTACACCAATTCTCTTACATTTTCATCATCAGAGGTATCAATACTATACCTCTTATAAACATTCATAAATATGTCATAGGCACATTCTCTGTATTCAGAAGAATCGTGTTTTGTGTAAAGAGGCACTAAATTTAATAGAGGTAAGAAATTTGATGGAGGAAGAATAGGAACTAAAGAATCAATGATCTGCAATGCTATCTTTTCACAAAGTGAAACTTTGTTCCTCAATAGATCACGAAACTTCATATGAGCTAGTTCCTTTAATATTAAATCTACGCCTAGCTTTGGTATACACTGTAAAAATATTTCTAAACAATGCGACTGTCCCATTCTGTCCACTCTGAATATATTAGCGGTAACAAATTCGAAATAAATCATACCAGCATTTTGATAACTTTTGCATAATGCACGAATACATTTGATCTGTCTGGACACAAATGTCGTTTGCATTTGCCTAAATATACTTTGAATTTTGTCAATTATGGCCCCCTTCTTATTTGATTGACTATTACTTTCATCCAAATGCTTAAGTATTAAACCGAAACATTCGCAGCACTGCAAAATTGTCTCCTCGTCGTCTTTCCAATCCTCCAAAGATTTTTTCAAAAACTCGAAGATATCATCCTTTTCAACAACATGTTTTTCCATTCCATTCACCATGCAAATTAGTATCAAATATACTGCAGCTCCAGGCAGAGTCTTCATCTTATTAGTTAAATTCTGAGGTAATTGCAAACAAGCATTCCATGTTTCAAGGATTGTTTTTATCATAATCATGTTATATTTATAAACAGCTTTCGAAATCTCACTCGTCTTTTTTACCATAGCTTTTTCAATGATTATTTCCCATAGCTTCTGTGCCATGGTTTTACCATGATTTTCATCAGGTACGGCTACAGTCCGCCAATCTATCAGCATCTCTATAACATCAGCAATGACATAGTTTAATTGATTCTGTCTTAAATATGAATAGGTGGTGTGTATTATTGGTTGAAGAAAAAATTTCGCGTACGGCTTGAACACGGTTTGCGTGTTTAAAATAATTTTCAGCATGAACAATCTAACGTTGTCATAACTGGTTGATGTCATAGATTTGCAAAAGTATTTCAACCATTCGGGCATTACGATATTACTGTCATCTGGTAGTGTAGATATCTCTTCCGATATCATATGATTCAGTACACCACAAATGTAGCCCATACATTCGTGATTGTTCAATTCATCGCTTTCAAACAGTAAACTCATACTTTCCTCTGCAGTGTCCGCGTTATTACTATTATTACGTACAGTAGCTTCGTTGAAGTCGTAAGCATTTATATCTTCGTTCAAAGTACAGGTACCCACATTATAACTGTAAATGTATGAATACCGTGCAGAAGACTGCCGTGACCTCATGCTTTTCCTAATAGTGGTCAGCTTTTTACGATACTTCGGATACTCCTTAAATGTCTGCTGAAGATTGTACTGCTTTCGACAATCCACAATGTTCTCCCAAATCAATTGTTTCTTCTTTCTGTTCTCAAGGAAAATGCTTAAGTAAGAATCTTCATCTGTCTTTAAAGACACAATTGCTATGGAACAATTGTACGCAGAGCAGTGCAACAATCTAATTATCTCCTTGTGTTCCGGATCAGGTGTTTTTAACATTCGCACATTTAGCGCACTTCTGTACAAATTTCGTAATAGTTCTTTCCCAGTTACCACATTGTCGATGGCATTTCGCGTAATAACACTCTCGGGATTATCTATTTCTTTTAGGGGTATCTTTCCAAACATGACTGCAACAAGATCGTAACATCCTATTTTTGATACTATGAGCTGCTTCATATCCGAACTGCTTCCAATAAGTACTTGCTGAACGATAGTATATATTTCTTTGATATTCCTTTCAAAAAATTTGCATATTTCGTGAATTTTGGATAAATGAAATAGCGGTAAAAGAAATTTACGTAGAATATCGAATCTTTCGTCGATAGATGTGTTCGAGTTCATAAACAACTTGTATGCTGTTTCAATGGACTCCAAAGCGTATTCAGTGGTAATGGAATTGAAATATTTTCGCAGATACTCGTCTGTTGTTTCGTTACAAAGTTGTTCGGCGATACCGGCCGTGAATAAAATGATAGTTTTAAATAATACCACTGACTTAGTTACTGCTAGCAACTTTAATAACGTTTGAAAGCAGTTAATGATTTTCAAAGCTTTCACGTTTCTTTGTGCGAAATCATTTGGGCACATATCAAGTCTGTGACTTCGCAGAGTATGTAAGATGACGAGCAATTCTGGTCTTGTATTACACGTCATGTCGGTCAGACAAACGAGAAAATTCTGAAGGATCTTAATTTTATACTCTATATCGGAGCTCTCTGTTAATTGATTGAGAATCCATGTATAGAAATCTTTGCTCAAGGACAGTACTTCGGTTGGCTTGTCCTTCAGATGCACAGCGATTCCATAAATGCTTATCAACTTTTGCTTACATTCATGTAACTCATTCTTATGTCGTTGGACAAACACGAACACTTGCTCAGTTATTGTTAACAAAAAAGGTGGATTCGCTTGCAACAGATCATCAAATACTTCTATAGTCTTTTCTATGTCCTTCAACATGTATCGAAATATTTCATTTTTGAACATATTCAAAAAGTATATACCATGTTCAATTTTATTAAGATCTGATCCAAGTATCGTATTAGTTGTAATTAATGTAATCAATGTTCTTGTTATTGTAGGCTCGTAATGTATAAGTAGCAATTCTATCAGAATTCGTAAGTAATCTTTCACTGGTGCTTTGATATTTACACAAACGAATACATCCATTCGTTTCTGTGCCAAAACTTTGAAGATACATCCAATTTTATCCTCTGGATGATCAATTAATTGTGTTCCATTATACAATCGATTAAAAATATCATGTTGTTCCAGAAAACTTAAACCTCGAACGTATTGCTTAAGTTCATTGCAACTCTCTTTGCCAAAAACAATGTTATCCATGTCAATAAAATTATTCGTATGCTTCTCCACATGCACAGATAATTCATGTTTCACGCGACTCAGTAAAGTGTCATCGTTCTTCCGTATTATTGACTTCAGCAAATTTTCCATAACTAGTGGGAGTGCTTCAGAAATTTCAAAATTTTTTGTGTCAAAACCTATCACTTCGGGACACATTATACATTTTGCAATTAATTCAAACAGATCTTTATTTAAAAAGAAATCTGGTATATAATTTTCATCAAAATTCAGAAGAACTTGTAAGAAATCGAATAAAGTCATTATTAATTTACAGTGCAATATTTGAAGTTCTTCAAGCTCTTTTGATAGCATTACTGAATCGTCGTCTTTTGTTTCTATTTTAATTTGATTCACTACATGAATAAAATTCCTTGCACAGTTGAAAATTACTTCTCTTTCAGAATTTGAATTTGCAAATAAGTACTGTACAGTCAGTAGGTCATTTCGTATCAGCCAAATGTAACAGTCCAAACTCCTTAAAAGAGGCGCAATAGCTTTAAATGAAAGACTATCTATCTTTGATTTTAAGCCTTTCAATATTATCGCATTAAATGTTTCAATACCATGAGTATTAATGTAATTATTTATCATTGCCTTAGCCGAGTCACAATTTGTTATGTGTTTAGAAAGTTTGACAACTAGTTCCATACATTTTGCTCGATAATATTGGTCTATACCACCACATTGTGTCAACAACCAATACACAGCATCTGTCAAAGTGGAACCTTCAAAGTCATATGGTTTTCTACGCTTATCGTCTTCCGCGTTCAGTAAATTCATTTTTGCAATTAGAACTCTCTCAACGTGCTCGAGTGCAGTCTTAATTGAGGGATCATTGCAACCATCTAAACTCTTCACAAAGCAATACAAAAGTTCCAACCAGTATTCAGAGACAATTTCTTCGTCTTCTCGTAAGACAATATAAAGATGATTAAAAGCTGTTATAGCTGCTACTCGCTTGGACACAGAGGGATGAAGTGCGAAATTCGTAATTTTATATATCACTCCATCGATATTCAATTGAATTTTTTTCTTATTATCAGACTGCTTTATGGACCACTTGGTGAATTCGGCTAAGCACATTCCAGAAAATTCTCTAAGCGAAGAATTTGAATCATTATTTAAACTTTCAAACAGCGAATCTACAAAGTATGTAGTTGCTAGAGAATTGAGCATAAATTGTGAACTCAACCAATGTATCAACTGCAGTGTCAATGGGTGAAATATTTTGCTTGCTGCTTCATCAAGATCACAGCCTAAACTGAGTAAAGCTGGACATATAATCTTATACACAGGAGCAAATCTATTCATATTTGATGTTGATGTTTTACCTACAATGAACACTATCACAGAATGAAGTACTTCACAGGCAATTATTTTTGTTCGCCTATCCCCAGAGTTTTGAGCTAATTGAGTCAATCTTGGTAAAATTTTATCGAAGTATACATCCACTTCTGTATCTGACAACATCAATGAGTACTTGAGTAAATCTTTCTTATCCCAAGTAGCTCCTGTGTCCATTGATCTCTTGTACACAAAATTCATTATTATGTCAGTATCGAGTGAGGCAATAAATAACAGAATTCTCATCTGAAATCTTTCTAAAGTATTCTCATCATCTCTGAGTATAACACGCTTAATAACCTTTCGCTCTGTTTTTATGATGTCTTGTAAAAATTCTACGCAGCTTTCTCCACTGTGTAAATATGGTTCTAAAAGTGGTACGATTTCCCGTAAAAATTTATCTGTCTGTCGATTGTTTAAGTGGCTTGTCCATTTTTCTAAAGTGTTCAAAGCAGTATAAGCTATTTCAAAATCGCTTAAACCTACAGTTAAAGCGATCTTAAATGTTGGAATTGTACTGTTTAGTATGCGTTTTATGTATATCTCTGGTACATTAAGAATTAATGATAAACACGTAGTTAATAATTCACCAGAGAATGTAGAAATCAAATTCAATATATTCATTAGATATTTGTATAGTAGTTCCAGTGTTTCTGTTTCAATTTCATCGTTAAGTAAATTAGAAATGTGTTTAAAAGTTGCATACACTAACTTATAAAATCCTGATATTAGAGGACGTTTGTAAGACATGCCGATAATTTTTAACAAGAATTTGTGTAAAGTATTTATCAATAAAGAGGACTCTAATTCGCTGATTATATCAACATACAAATCTACAATATTGACAAACATTCGGAAATCTTCATTATTCTCACCAATTTGAGAAAAAGCCACATCTGAGAATATGTTATCTTCTTTTGTTTTTGTGTTCAGATTCAATTTGCTAATCAGAACAATGGACACATGTATCATTGAATCCACTACTACTTGCAGAATTTGTTGATGTTGTTTGTATCTCTCTAGTTTTAAAAGTTGTAACCACAATGGTAAATAGTTCTTGTAGCATACTGGGCGTTCTCCAAGATTTTGTAATCCACGTTGTAATTCCGCATCGATGAACAAAGTATGCGAACAAGACCATATTATTCCATCCTGAACTGAATAGAAAGAAAACGAAACATACTTATATTAAGAAACTAATCGTATAGTATTGTTGATAAAAAAAAACGTTTGTGAATAACATACGTACTTAAATTATAAAGAAATTCTTCCAACAATGTTTTACTGACTATCCCAACATTAATTATTGTATGTATCAGTGAAGAAATTGCAGAACTTCGACTAGTGACAGGAAGATCGGGAAATCTTTTAATTAAAATAATACTGAGCTTTAAAATTATATTAATCTGATCAATCGATAAGTCTGATGTATGCAATATTATTTCAGACAGGGCTTCTTGATAATCGCAAGTACTTTCCAACATTAATCGTCCTAAATCTTCCCTATAAACGTTAATATAATAGTTTGATTTAAATTTAAATGTACACTCACAATAATTTTAATATGTAGTACAGTATGTGTACATGGTACAGTCTATACCTGGAATAGAGTGGTACAGCACAATGGGCAATCAATGAGAACATCTCCCTCACATTATTATCTGTGAGGTACCTTTTACATGGGGCAGCCATTTGACTAAAGCCATATATAATAAACCGTAATATATTTGTGTTGGCCTGCTGATTACTCTTTAATTGTTCCTCCAAAAGATTTTTAAAATACTAAAACATAATAATTGTAGGTCGTCACACTCATTATATTAAATATAATGCCAAATATGAAGCTTACCAAAAACACTGCTTTGTCTTCTTCAGAAGTTTTGTACTTTAATGTGTTTCCAATCATTCGATAAAAACTTTTCAAAGCATGTTGTCCACATTCACTACATTGCAGATTTTTGTCTTGGGCAAGATTTACTAATAAATTGTACCAATGTTTATAATCGCAATAAACGAATTCACAAAACAGGTAGATATGACGGGACAATAAATTTACAGCTGATCTCATTGAAACTTTTTTAACTTGATATCTTTCTGGTCGACTTAGATCTTTCACCCAACCATATAATTCCTTGCAATACTTTTGTTTTAAATCGCATGACAGCTCTCCCAACAAATTTGAAAGAACATCCAAATATACTTGAAATATATCAGCTGATTGAGATACAGTTTGTGGATTATACTACAATTATAAATCAAGACATAAAAACTTATGCATTAGAATTAATGAGAACAATATACCTGTTTTATGATGTCATTTCGTAACTGCTGGAAAATCATAGTTGAATACTCCTTTACCTCTGGAATTTCTGGATTATGCTTTGTAATTTCACCAATTACAAGGAATAGTACACTCCTTTCTACAATAATTCACAACAAAACTTTATACAATTATGTACATAACTCAAGTTCATTTGACATTAAAATGTTACCTTTTATGTCTACTATAGGAAACAAAGATACAAATCTTTTTATAGTTTCACCTAATTCCATTTCATATTCTTTGAGCAAGTCAATTAATTTATTGAAAGCATTACTGGCAGCTCTTTGAATAAATAAAGAGCATTTTGTTTCAAGTGCCTGTTGGCATATATTCTGTAACCAACTAAAGTTAGAATACAAAAATCATTATATCGTTTAATGAATAAAATATACTTTCATACTTTTGTGTCAATGACGTATGGTACAAATATTTCAGAAAATTGTTCTATAACAAATTCAAGAAGATGATATGCTTCCTTAATTGCTGTGTCAAAGTCTCTCTGAGGCTTTGTGGACTTTTTAAGTGCATTGTTAAGAAAACAGAGCAACCCTTCTTCTTTATCAAATAATATAGATAACACCAACTCTAAAAACAAAGTAATAAACATTAGATATTAATAATACAATGTATTTTTGTTGTAAATTCATGGTAAAACGCAATATAATGAGTGAAACAGAGTGTAATGTAATAACAAAAAGAGTACCATTAACTATCTGTCATACATACCGCTATCATCTTTCAATATATTTTGAAAATACTTTCTACTATCCCTTAGAATTTGTATTAGATTACTGCTACTCTTTTGATCTTTGTTATTTTGATCTGATATTTCCCTTACGGATCGAGTAAAAATGTCCATAAACGTTTTAAAAGAATCCATGTTTACCGGTTTATTGAATCGTACACTGACGTACACACCATGTAAGAATAGATTTGCTGTGTGGGACCATTTGGGACTTCGTGACTAGAGATGACGTTCAAAATCACAAACGGTGATTTATCACAGTGATCGCCGAACCACGATCACGGTCGTGATTTAACTTCATTCACAACCGTGATTGCAATTTTTTTATTTTGAGTGAATTTGCTCACTGCGATCGTAAGTCCTTTAATCAGATCTTTAAACAGAAAAACGTATTCAATATGATTTTAGGATGATTTACATTACTATTCGTGTTTGTAAAAATCAGTAGAAAAAACAAGAAATTCTAAAAGAATAATTTGCTAGGTAACATGTAGATTATAATTTATAATCATTAATTTATTCATTATTCTTCATTGTTTCTAATTATTCCTTCACTGTATATGATATAACCACTGACTAGGTATAGAATACACCTATCATCCAATGCTTTTTTCTGTCCCACGTACATAGGGCTCGTAACAGTCGTAACCCTGTTACCATTTTAGGTTCAATACCCGACGTTACCGATAAAGCGTGAATTCTGAGTATTATTAGCACAAATGAAATGTTATATATTTCATTCATATTGCGTGTATCTATATGATTTGAAGGGAATAAAAATATCCGATGCTTCAGTTTAAAGTTAAGGGATAAATAATTAATGGACATTTTATTAATGTTACTTTTTAAGTGCCTATTTACTGAGATATTCGCATTTCTTCATCATTAGAAATTTTCGCATTCCTGTCGGTATGATTTGGCTAGGAGTTTCAGCAATTTGCCACGGGTGGCGCCACCGGCCGAAAAAGTAGTGGTAATCCGCGATTAAATTCGATTTTGACAGTGTTCTGGTGGTTTATTGTTATTGTCAATGGCAGGGCATTAATCTACGTTCTTTTAGCTACAAACCGAGTGCTTTATCTAAATGAAAGCTATCCGTATAACGGTGTAAGGGCTGTCCAAAGTGAACTAAACGGGGTACGCGTGACGAGATACAGTGTCCACCGTTGCAAATAAATGTGATTTTAACAATGTTCTTGTAATTACTGGTTACCAGCCGTTAGAGAGTACTAATCTACATTCTTGAAACTTTGAATTTAATGCGTGACGAGGAAAAATGGTGCCTGTTCAGCGATGTAAATGCGATTGACATCTGTGCAATTAGGGTTGTCGCTCTATAAGGGGCTGCGTTAATATCGGCATAAATAATTTTACTAATTCTGGGGTCTGCATTCTTGGGCCCATGCATTAAGTCCTCAGGAATCATTTAGGACTAACGACGTTCATTTTGAGCGCTTAATTACTGTGATATTCGCATTTTTCCATCATTAGGAATTTTCACTTAGCTGTCGGTATCATTTGGCTAGCAGTTTCAACGAATCGCCACGGGTGGCGCCACCGGTCAAAAAAATAGTGGTATTCTACGATTAAATGCGATTTTAACAATGTTCTGGTTGTTTATTGTTATTTTCAATGATAGAAGATAAATCTACGTTCTTTCAGCTACAAATCGAGTGCTTTACTTAGACGAAAGCTACCCGTATGACGGTATAAGAGCTGTCCAAATGTGAACTAAACCTACTACAACCATAGGAGTAACCCCCACCAACAGCCCCATTAGAAAGAGAGGAAAGTTACTCCCAGTTACTGTCTTCTCTTTCTGCAACAGTATATTATATCTTGTATTTTAGTATCATAATTAGCTGTTTCTGTAAAATCACGCAGATACGATTTTTGCCTTTGATTTTATTGCAATAACATTTTAACAAAGTCTTAAAAATTGTTCGGTAGTATAACATGCATTTTACATATACAGGAAATAATGATCGTGACAAAGAAGGAATTTTTTAAAAATTAATTTACTGAATGAAGTTTGTTTTTTTACACCGATAAGGGATTAAATACAGAAAGCACCATTAATACTAGAATTTGCTTTTTACAATTTTGTTTGTATAAATCATTTATGTGTTAATATTATATAAAACACAGTATCTGGCCTACCAAACAGAAATCTGTTTGTTTACAACAAACATTATATATATATACAAATTCTCTAGTTTTGATCTCTAGTTGTTCTTAAGTAAAATCGCATAATAACCGAGGTTTCACTATGTATTTAACAACTATTACACTATCGAAAACATATTAATCTTACCACACATAATTCCGACTTACAATTGATCTTACAACCTGTTCATATAGAAAATTTATTAAAAAACATCAAGAAGTTTGAAAACGAAGTAGTTATATCTCTAATCTTTGTTTTTGTTCTCGTACTCCGAAAAACATCTAATATAATTACACCACGAACAAAAATATCTTATTCCTAAGGACATGAATTTGTACATAGAACCTATAAATTTACATAATTGTATGTACAAATGAAAAATAAGAATAATGATGTAAAATATATTAATTCTTTGATATGCATGATTTTAGTACTCGCACAAATAATAAATGATGTCTCATAATATAATATAATTAAAGTGTAGATTATTCTAAAGTACTTTACAAACATTGCTTATACATAACTTCGTTTCATCGAACAGTCTTCTACAGCCTGTCGTTTCTATGATATTCAGTTTTCTGAAAACCATATGCATTTAATCGATCTCGAAGCTTATCTGATATTTAATCAAAAGTAATTTACACAGTATGTTATTGCAAATTATATCGCTACTAAAGCTTTGCAAATACATCTTCGATATTTCTTAACCAAACATGAATGATCAACAGCCTATAACAGGGCTGGGACTACTTGTTGAATTTTTATCTATATAAGTATTTAAATATTCGAATGTCTATTTTAAGATAGTGGACCTGGCAGTGATCTATTTTAACCTCTAGGAATTGTTACTGTTAATATATTTCAGATGACTTGATTTATGTGTAGGTAATCCATTCCTGCACTGTTCTATGATTTCGTATTCAGTGATAAAAATTGTTGAAAACTTTTCATTTCAGTCTTTATACTACAGTACATTGACTGGATCAGAAAAGAAGGAAAATATTTTTATTATTAGTTATTAATACTCTATACAAGATATTCACAATACGTATAACGGTACAAACTGTACACCTCTTCCGCCAACGAAATGGCCAAAAGGTGTACAATGGGCCCTAAAACGAAAAGCTTTCGTTATAAAATGATTCTTTAAATTAGATCAATTTCATTCGAATATTAGAATAGCAAAAGTAATACACGAGTGTCCATGATATGAAATATTTAAATATCAAATCGTCTGAGTAGTCTCAGCCCTAGCCTACAATTCCTATTGCAACTTATCCCACCAAGTTTCCAAAGGACTCGTCAAGAGTCACGTAAAATCGATTGATTACGAACAGATCCGAGATTTTTCGTACACCTCTATAATTACAGTCTTCTTCAGTTAACAGGTTTCGAAAACTTATCTGATTCTCCACGACATCTGGCTCGAAAAATCGAAAGAGTTTTAGAGAGCCGTACATCATATCGCGTTACGTTTTCGAACACTTCAATTTCTACGATTTTTACATCTGCAACATGTTGACCAACAAACGTGAAATGGGAATTTCGCCTATGGTCTCGTGGAAGAACAAACGCTCGACTGTCTTCGAGCTGACTGATTTCAGGTAGCCGACCAGATACATTAGGGTCCCGGTTCTGCCAGGTTGCTGTAGATACCGAGACGATGTGTAATCTCCCAGAATGCATTGAGCCTGATCTTGTAACATTCTGATCGATTCGACCGCTTGGAGACCTTCCAGTTCTATGGCACAATTCGGTTGTACCACGTGAGTAATAACAAGAAGTTCAAAACAATATAAAAATAACACAGTGAAAAATTTGAAAATTTAATTACTTTATTGGGTTTCGATTTCACTGCATCAATATTTCTCTTAATATTGGATCGAACCAAAAGTTTCTTAGGATTTTAAAGGAAAATACAGGCCTAAGTATTACATAAACATTCATTTTTGTGTTTATTCAATAATGTATTCACTGCTATTTTTAATTTCCCGGGTATGTCTCTAATAGTGCTGTATTGATTACTTGTAACTAATGCGATAATTTGATCACTTTCAACCGCGGTGAATCTTCCATAGTCTCTTTGTTTTATATTTTCCAAACCACTTTTTTTTTTCTAATGCAACAAACAATTCAGACGTTCAAAATTCTTTCGTAAACCTAAATTAGGGGCTTACATATATTACCTGGAGTAAATAGTGCTACTGCCTTCATGCATCCGCATTCACCGACATCGGGCGCAAGTTGTCTGAAGCGGCGTATTATAGACTGTAATATAAATAAACAAATGTTCTGTACATTCTAAAAGTAGCATTTATATTATTATAATTGAGCTTAAAATGTTGAGGTGTTAAATTTTCTTTTCACTGTCACTAGAAACTCTAATTACGGAAAGTTTCGTGTCAATGGAACTTCGTTTGGTAATTAATTTTGTTGATTCAAATCATGTTAGATGTTTAAATCAATCACCTGGATTGTAATTAAATCTTGATTCGTTGCAGCCTTGTCTTTCGATAATCTTTCTCGTATTTGCTCGTCCGCCAGTAACTCGGTAATATTGCAGGGCATAAACCATTGCGCCAGGTGAAGGAGAAAAAGTTGCGTCCAAGAACCTTCTAGTAATACCAACTGATCGTTTTCCGAAAGTGTCTGGATAGGTGGTAGAGAACGAAACCATCTCACTGCCATAAATAGTAGACGAGCGGTAGTCTCCTAACGTATTAAAAAAGTGTTTTTTTTTTTCAAATGAAATGTTTTAAGCTTATCATTCGTAACATTCGTTCTTTAATTTATAATAGAATATTATTATATTATAGCATAATTTCATTACTTTTATTATGTATATACACACATTACGCCATTTAGTATTGAATATAGAATTGACACTATTTGAGTAATTGAACTAGATAAATCATCAAATTATATTTAACAGTTAACAATTTTGAGGAACATTACAAGATTTGCTACTTGCTATATAATTTTAACGTTCCGGAAAAGCAACAATGTTTTTAACTTCTTTAAAGTTTGATGCCATCGTTTCATTTTTCCTTTTTAACTGAATCATAGAGCTCAACTCAGAGTGCAATTTTAATAATATTCGAATTTTATTAAGTAAATAAATTATTCATATGAATAATTTATTTGAAATATTCTAAAAAGTAAATTATACCTGTAGTGATTCTCGAATAGGTGTAAGGGTTTGTAAAGTCCCCGTTGAATTGAGACTGGCTTCCGTTTGTTCCAAAGAATATTCTGATTCCGGGTGTGGCCGTGCATTCCATGCGAGTTCCTTCGCAAAACAAAGTGATAGCATTTTTTACAGATGTTGAAATATAAATAAGAAATTACAATATTTCTATAAAAATAAATTATTTAATAAAGAAATATGATTTTTAATATAATATATTAATACATGACAGAAATGTATAAATTTGTTTTAATTTTCGTGTTATAAAAGTTAGTCTATAAAAATATAATACATTCTAGGATACAATTATCAATTTTAAGAATCCAAATTAATGACATACTTATGTATATATTTATGTAAATATGTGTTTGATAAACAATTACACATTGAAAAAATATAAATAATATTATTTCTTTGTCCATAGATATGAAAAAACGTATTCATTTATATTTCAAATTTGTGAAGGCGGTTAATCTTAATAATTTCCCTCGTGACAACTATATCCTATAATGACACTACAATATTAATAAATACTTTATTACTTAGTAATAACAATAATCAAAATAATTATTGATTACTCAGTAACGGTAGTAATTAGTTATTACCTTAATTAAATTTTGCCAAACTGTGTTGTTGGCAAACTGTAGATAAAAACGTTAATAATTGATGCACATAAACAACAATCTTCTTATTTAAAAATAAAACTAATCGAGAATTTGTGGACTTGAATTATGTTTGTTACACGTCATCGTAAGTATAACTCTGATGGTTTATTTTACTTATTTAGGATCGCATCAACTATATAGGTCGTTAGCGGCCAGTTTCTGGATATAGAAAATACTTTCATGTTTACATTATATTACGAACAGTCATGCAGTTTAAAGAACCAATTATTTTTTTTAATCATATCCACATTATTCAACGCTGTTTCTGTTATATTCGAAAATAATATATTTTAGAATATACGCTGCCGCTCATAATCATTAGAACGATGGAGATTTCATCCTTCACTGTCATTTAAAAAGCCAAATGAATGTGTTAATTGTGTCTTAAAAACGTCCAGAATACTTTGGACCGCGAAGGGTTAACTTTTTTAATACTTCCCCAAACTCCTTTAGGCTTTCTGCTCATGACGCTATTCGTAAATTCTCATAATTTTCCTTAATCTTCTTCTTTTCTCCCTTCTCCTTAAGCCTTACCTATCTTTATGTTTTCTCCCACATTTTCATACTAATACCCTAAACGCGAGACTTTATACTCTATACTCTATACTCTACGTATACTCTGTACTTTTAAGTAGTTTCTTAAGTCAATATTTCGTACAATACTGTACATTCCGAGATCTCTCTCATGTAAGAAAAGGGACTTCCCGTAAAATAAATTT
This sequence comes from Dufourea novaeangliae, assembly GCF_001272555.1. NCBI lineage: Eukaryota > Metazoa > Arthropoda > Insecta > Hymenoptera > Halictidae > Dufourea > Dufourea novaeangliae. The sequence continues at coordinate 47,052 of NW_015374579.1, read as the reverse complement.
ACATTATTATTATTAACACACTATTTATTAGGAAATGTAACTTTCCATTCCCTGAACTTTTAAATTCGTTCGAATAATTATGAACTGTAGTGTATGCAAGCTTCAGAGTTAAAATAATACAGCACTCGATGGGGATAGTTCTATTTCATCTAAAACAATGTATCTTGAACGAAGAAAAGGTATCGCGACGAAACGGTTCAGAATCGGTAAATTTTAGTGAGTTGGACGAAAAGGTGGAACGATTCACTCGATTGCCGTTAGAAAGTTTGTAAAGGGGGAAACACGGGAGTCGAGCAAATTGAGCTGAATTACTTACCTGACACTTCTCCGCGGACATTAGTATTTGAAGAAGTGGTTGCGGCGGCAGGGTGACGCTCGGGGGCGCCGAATAGAGGGTCGTGGTCGAAGGAGAATGCGAAAGAGCCAGTGGTACAGGGGACTGAGAGTCCTCCGGTGGTTTCTGGACCAGCCCAACCGGCCTTGGGTAAGACATGATCCTTTGGTCGCACCTTAACCTTCTACGGTCATTACGTTTTCATTCGTTCCCCAAAACTATACCCCGTTCGAAAGTTAGGGATCACTTAAAATAAGGTTGTTGCATATGAAATGGTTGTTTTGTTACCGGCACTTGATATTAGATTGAACATTATTAGAGAAAATAAGATTAAATGAACTCTATACCCGTTTTTCATAGTATGTTGAAACAAGTAGAGTACGCTTTGTAATTTTGCAATAAATAAAGGAGCTTTGTTAATAATGTCCATTCATAAAAGTGATGTTAAATATACCCGTCAGTAAAATTGCTCATTTCATGTGCAACGATCTAATAGGAACTATTTCTTATTTGCACCTCTCACGATTCTTTTGTATAATTATAATTTAATGTTTCGTGACCTCTAACTTTTGAACGGTAGTTTAAGTAAATAAAGAGTCTTCTTTTAAAAAATCATTGTTAGTGATTTCGAGGAATATGGGGAATACATGGTATTGAAACTAGAATTGTATTTTAATATTCGATTATTGGTTGAATATATTTTGTTTAAGTAATTAAATATAATCTACAATAGTCTTTTGGTTCGGTTATAGGATAGACCATTTTTATCTTCAACGATTTAAAAAATGATAATGTACATCAAATCTTTACAAGCCTGAATATAAAGGAACAAAAATACGTTCTTATTGCCTCGGCACAATCGTCTTTTTCTATTTATTTTTCAATAAAAAGAACTGCTCTTTTAAATGGTAAAACAATCAAATAAAAATTATATAAAATTTGAATCATATAAAAATTGAAGTAGGAATGGTATGAACAAAGGATATTTCGGTATTGACTTTCAAACAGCTTCTTTAACAAAAACATTACACACCTGGAAGGTAATAAGACGTAACCGGAACCGGGACCAGTCCTCAATCTATCACTGCTATCAATCGGCGACTGTTGTTTCTCCGAAATCATCGAGTGAGGTTTCGGCTTTCTCGGACCACGTACATGTTGTACTGCTAAACATTAGCCATGACATACACATATTATCCTTGTGCTTCACTTACTTTTTCAATGTTAATATACTCTTAGTTAACCTAACAAAGTTCTCCTAATTAAAGTAATTCGATTTATTTACTCATACTGTTAAAGAGAAGAATCTTGAAACAAACTGAATGATTTTTTTAATGCTGAAATTCAAATACGCAAGTAATAATTAACGAAATTAAATATACTATTATATGGATACTATTTAATGTCCATAATAGCTTCACCACAAGAAATGCGATGCAAAATTGGTGGTGGCGTTCCGTCAGCAATTATAATTAAAAGTAGATACACCTTGTAATAGTCGGACACACTAGTCGTACTGTATATTCAAGAGTACACATAATCCACGGAAACTTAAAATCGATTTTATCGAGAATGAAGTTGCAAATAGAAAAAAATGTCCGTATACCGTATTTTCGATCAATTTTTATAAAGGAAAGATTTTCTTGTTAGACAAAAGTGCCTATTTACTTTACACTTCTTACACGTTGTACCTTCTTATAACCTTATAATATGACGCAAGTTTCTTGTATATGTATATAATTTTCTTATATAATACACGTTTCTAAAATATTACTTCCTATTTTATTATTGCTTTTCCTGATGTTATTTGTCACTATTTACTATTATCGCACCCCTTATTATTTCCCCCACGAATATCAACAGCAATACATGGCAGCCACCATTTCCCTCGCAAGGGAAGTCACCCAGATGTTATATGAGTTAAAAAAATAATGGCTCTAAGTTATAGGACTCGACCTCCTAAGAACTGAAATAATTGTCACTCACCCGGAAAATTGCTTCATTTTTTAGAAGATCGACTCCTACAACTTCCAACCATTATTTTTTCAAAACTAATTTAACATCTGCGTAACCAGCCTTATCAGAAATATATAAAAATCGATGACTAGTATCCTGAATATTAAATATCAAAAGAAAGAGAAATCTAATCACCTTCGCACAACAATTTAACACAAAACCTGTACTAACGACACCGATCGACGCTCAAATCCCAATTAACACAACGCAAACGCGACTTCCCAACAAACATCCACTGATTCCCACCAATACCCAATACAAACCTAACAAAATCAGATTCCCCAACATCTCCAACTGCCTATTCCCCGATCGTTCATACTCATTTGCACAAGAAACACCCCGTCTTACCGCCGCCAAGAGTTCACCCCTCTCCTCTCGCGCGGCCAAGGAACCAATTCACCCGTGACGATCAGGAATCACAAATCATCCCTTAATAGAAGCCCCATCGCCCCTCCCCGGTTCCCGATCCACCCGTGGTTTTCTATTAATATCACCTAAGAACTTAACGGTGAGAGCGAAAAAGTCCGCGCAGGTTGCGCGGAATCGAGCACTGGAGAGGGGTGGTGGCCTGTTCGAGATGTACGAGCTGTATTTTCGTGGTCCGGGTGGAGGGGGGGGTGAGCGGTAGGTAGGTCGACCGAGCCTGTAGGAGGGTTGAATCCGCCGCGAGAGGGATGGAAGGTGGGTGAACGTGCGGTGGCTGGCCGGGCATCAGCTTCCGCTGGCTCTCCTCGGAAAGACATCCCCCTGGAAGAGTGAGAGAGAAAGGGGGAGAGAGGGAGAGATACAGCAATAGAAGGGGAGGTGAAGAAGGACACGTAGGAGGATAGGATCTCGCGTAGACACAGGCATACACGTTGAAATATGTAGAGGGTGTGCGGATATATGTGAGCTAGGGATAAAGTGTATGTGTGAGAGAGAGGGGAATAGAAGTGCAACTGGGTGGCAAGCACATCATCATTAATGAGGCTGAGCGGATAGCAGCCGTGGTATTCCCACGTTCGCACTGGCGTCGCAATATCTCCGCTTTATCCCCGGCTCCCGGTCGGCCATTGGCGGCGTAAGAATCTTCCTTTCGGCGGCTCTTTGACGACGAGTTCGCGTGCGTGCGACGGATGGAAACTGGCTCCGAAGGAGGTCAGAGTACGACGGGGGATGCGCGCTCGTTTCGAGTGTTTTCGGAGTAATTAATGCGCGCGACGGCTGATTCCTTTAAAGTCACTTTCCGGGGGAACTATGCCGGGTTGATTGAAGTAATTAGAGGGTTGGCTGGGCCTGCGGAATGAACGCTTTGCGCAGATTTCAGGCTGAGAACGACGCTGTTCGGGAATTCTGTTTGATCGCTGCGTACTGTTGCGTTTACGTATGTGCAGAAGGATGTGTTGTTCTCAAGGGTTTCGGGGGGTTACGTCTTAGCGAGAGTGTGTTCGGTTTATGAGAAATTAGGGAGTGAGGGTGGGCTAAAGGATTCTAGAAAAGAAGGTTGTAGCATTCTGTAAGAGTGATCCACCGCTTTTAAACGTATGCACCATTAATAATATTCATTACTAGGCCGTGAATCTATATACACTGCGCATTGTATAATTATAAAACCACCCTAACATTTTCAGTTCTTGTGTATTGTGGTTGAAATAAAAACGAAACAAGTATGCTATGTCTGAACTCGTGTTGAGAAATAATGTTTCTCCAGAAAAGGATATATTATATTCCCTACCGAGAAAAGTGGTTCGTCTTTATTTTAACCACAATATATAAGGATTGAAAATTTTAGGGTGGTTGTGCTATAGTTATGGCATACAGTGTACGTGTAAATACTAGGTACGGAAAGAATATTTGAAACTATATTCGAAACTATGTGAGTTTTGTATTGAAGTGGAAATAAACATTGGTGGAAACAAACTATTGGATTTTTCTTTCAAAGGATCAATTTTAGGACTTGTGTTCATTAGACAGTTTTCACTTCTCTCGGGGAGTAGTACTATAAGCCCCTCAAGTCTTAGGCCTTCAATTTTTATTTAATTTATTAACGCTAGTCCGACGATTGTGAGTATTTTCAAGGCACTAGTGAAGTGTACTTTAAAGAGCCTTTGTTCTTATTTTTCACATGATTCTCTGATAAAAAGGGGGCAACGTTCATTAGCCAGAAACAAAAAGTTTGTAAGAATACAAAATGTAATGACAAGGGTATGTTCGAAAGTAAGGTGAGGCGGAATCCGCTTCGGGTCTATTTGCTTTATCGACTAAATTGGCCGTGCATCGGAACAGGTACAAATATTATTATTTTCCGAGAGTTATAATTGTCTTTTCATCAGGGAATACCCCCGGTAGAGGAAAAAAACAGCGAGTGGTGCGCGGTTGTTTGCTCTGTAAGCAAACTTCCTCGCGTGCTGCACGTAGTCGAGATATTAGAAGATGAAATTCAGTTTTAAAAACACTCCTGTAGGTACATACTGTCTCTTCGTTTCCTGTGAAACGTTCCAGTAGTTTCTATGGACGTTTAAACAAATAATCATTATTAGAAGCAAGTAGAAATTCGGCGCTTCAATGTTTATCAAAGTATGCATATTGTATCCGTAATATGCTACAACGTAATAATATAAATAGTCTCAGGTATTAGTAAAAAAGAAAAGAAAATATGTACTGCAAAAGCCAATATTTTCTTTCTTCTTTTCATAATATATTATAGAATGTTCATAAACGTATCTCAAAAGAAGTGGGATTTAAATATGTTCGAGATATTTGTAATGCATTAACCTTGTAGATTACATTGATAATATTTAAAAACGTTTTTGTATTGAATATGTAACTTTGAATATTTATTACATAAAATGCATAATTGTTGACGTGGAAAAGGTTTTCCTAATGAGAAGAATCTTGAGTGAAATTATAAGAAATTATTTATACAAGTATTATTGTATCATAATTAATTGAAGGGATACATATTCCCCTTCTCAACCCTTAAATTCTGTTTAGAGAATAGACAGAAGCGTATTTAAACTTTTTTTTTACTATATTTAATAATTTCTTGAAAGCAGCTGTTTATTACGCGTTAAAAATATATTTCCTTATATTTTGTACTCTACACTTTCGTATAAAAGCTCCGTTAAGCTTTCGTTAAAGACTTACCGTAACGCATTATTCGCACAATACACAGAGTACGCAATCAAGCAGCTTGCGATTCAGTGAAGCGAAATCGAATGTACCTCAGAGAAATTTTACGATGCACATCAAAGCGAATATTGAATTTATATTTCTGAAGTCTGACGATATTAATGTTAATATCATTAATTTATTATATAATATAGAATATAGAATATAATGGCATTTAAATTGTTATTTACGTGCTGCAAAATACCGAAATAAATCATTCATCTGGATTTGCAGAAAATATTTTATCGGTTTTCATTAATTGAAATCTTTATAAAAAGCTTCGATTGCATATTCATTAGCTTCGTGTGCGTGTGTGTTCGGTTATAATATAAATGGAATGTGGCAATGAATGCGGATAAATTGTTTAGTATTAATCCCAATTCTCTTACTTGACGGAGTAATATATGTATGAAAACAAAATTTACAATATCATGTATAATTCTTCGTTGAACTTAACTTCCATTTATGATTAATTTCCTTTCAAAACAATCTGAAATGTCAATTTTTTTTTCCTTAAATATTGCATCGCTATATTATTTTTACTATTTCCGAAATATAGAAATATGATTTACGAAGGTTCACATATTTTCATATTCCAAGAGTATAGGTATAATCTACTGCTGCACACCTAGAGCGATTAAAAAATTAAATAAACTTATTTCACTATTAACAACTGAGACACTCTCTGGTTTAAAAACAAAGTATCTTCAGTGTTATTCGTAACAACAACAAAATTAGTACCTCTTTATCACAATCCATCTCATCACAAAAGTAACATAAACAAATCCAGCTAAGGGAGCAACATCCTCAAACACCGAATCTCCAATCTCACCCTCCACGAGGAAAAACACCTAGAATTTAACGCATCCTAAATCAAGATAAAACATCGTCACCTACCTCTGGCACTTCCAAAAATTCCATAAACCAGAGGGACCGACCCGGAAGAATCCGTCGCGTGTACATACACGAATTCCTCACCGTCAACGAGCAGACCCCCAATTTCATCCCCCGTTGGCCGCGTCTCGACCGTTTTTTCACGGGGCGACGAGTGTACACGATTCCTCTTAATTCGCCGGGACAATTTTTCGCCCGGCCTAAGGGGCTTAAGGGGTGGGAGGGAGGGAGGGAGTGGACGATTCTCGAGTACGTGCGTACTCGCGATCCGGACGTGGAATGGACGCGGGGATTAGGATCGCATGCGCTGGAATGGACCGCGCCCTGTTCCCTTTTCATTCAGCCGCCATCTACGTTTCTCTTACGCCTGTTCTCGCTCGCTCTACCCGTCCACGGTACATCCAGTGCACACAGAAGCCACGAGCCACCATAATACTCGCGTGCCACGTGTGGTCCACAATGCGAGTTCCCACAGTTGAGTAGCGTTGGCCCTATGTACGAGAGGCCAGATTAGGCCTAGCGTTTTGTCGTCTCTGAAGGAAAGGGCGCAGGAGGAACAGAGCTGGAGAATTTGCTGGTAAGGGATGGACAGGGGAGGAATATTGGACAGCTGGAAGACAGCGGACGATCGGTAAGGAAAACGGAGCAACAGGGGATGTTCGACAGTGTACGTAATGCGGGGGTGAGAAGGAATGAGTTTGTTCTTGGGATCTAAGATCTCTATTGATGGGTACGGATTAGATAGGCGGGATAGAATTAATGTGGAGGGGCTGTGAGAGGGGTTGTTTAGGTAGGCCGGTTGATTAAAGAGTTTTAGAAGGTATCAATTTAACCCTCGCGCAATGTTCGATGTATTGTTGCATTTATTGAATTCAGCTTGATGTAAGGGAATGTCGAGTTAAAGGAATGTACTTATCCCTAGATTGCTGAACTGTCCTATGACTTACTTTATTATTAATCTATCCTGTGACTCATGTTATTATTAATACTTCGTGAAAATGGCGACTGGAAGAAAATACGTGACATTTTTGAAAAATATTCTTTGTATTGAGAAAAAGAAACTACGGTAGAAGTATTTATGATAGCGAGACTTGAAAAATTAAGACAGTAATTATTCCGCACAACCTACATACACGTGGACAATGTTGTTAAACTGATGTTAACGCAATATACTGATTTATGAAAGTTGCGACTTAGAGGTTGTAATTTTTACGATAGTTTAGTAATCTAGGCTTAAATGTCGTTGGAATGTGATTATAAAAATAACTGTTATCTGATTAATTTACAGGTTTCTGTGACAAAGAATACAATTAAATTTTTACTGGAAATAATTATCTTATCACTCGAATATTAAACACGTTATCACTAGATAAGTCAAAATTTTTTAATTTTAGACACTAATGTATAAAAACCATTATTAAACAGAATTTTATTGCCTGTACCAGAGGCTTTAAGATATTCATCATAATGCATAAATAGCTTGAAACTTTATTGAAATCTTTATTTTACCACACTTTGCAAATTAAGAGACGCAATAAATGTGTAAACATCCGCAGTATAGGTATCACTTTTACCTCTCTTATTGTGAATAGTAAGAAAATTAATTCATACGGATATTTATTACAAAAATGCACACCATCTTGGCCAGTCTAAGATACGAATTATTTTATCCATAATATTACTACGAAAATCGTGCGCGCTACTCAAATTTGAGAGTGACGCAATACATATTTTTCAGTACTGTAAACAGTAGCGTATGTTTAGTTTAGATAATGAAAGTAGAAATAAGAAATTGTTTGAGATTTCATTTTAGAGAACACAAATGTTTTACGGAACGGAATAATTCATTACTTAAACAATCCAACGAACATAATTTCAATTCAAGTAACGCCTACGCCTAAGTCCAACGTACCATAAACAAACCGATCAGCCTAAGTCGCGCGCGCGAAAAAAAAAAAATCTTCGCAAGTAACTACGAAAACGCGTAACCAACGAAACGGCGGACAGCAAAAAACCAAGCGGATAAGGAAGCGTGTATGCAAGTGACAAATATAGAGCCAGTGGAACGAGTATACGCGAGGCGAACGAAAATTCGACTGTGTTGGGAACGTGCACATGTGACCGTGTGTGATGCGTTGGGGGTTGAGGGACGAGGGAGAGGATGGATCGGTGCTCACACGGGCCATGGATCACGGGGCTCACACTCCTCCTATCCTGCTAAACGGTAAACCGATCTGTGAACATTTCAGCAGTCAGCGATCTCGAAGGCTAATCCCCGAGTGAATGGGGTTGATACATCGGCTACCACCACCATCGCCGCCATCATCGCCTACCCTCGGCGTCGCCATCAACGTTTCCGTGCCGTCGAGTTTAGCCGATTGGAGGGGCCAAATTCGCGATTCGTGTGTCGGACTCGCGTGTAGGACGCGCCCGTACACGTGTTACCACTCCAGAGGGATTCATATGGAAGCTTTCTATACGTGTGTGTGGGGAAAGGGAACCGACCCTGCGAACCTGTTTCCTGTCTTCTGGAAAATACTGCGCCTGTTGCGGCCCGGGGTCGTGCGTCGAGATAGGAGATAGTTTGTCGATGTATAACGTGTTTGACCCTAACGTTCCTGTCCCTGGGTCGTCGATGATACGGTGACTTTAACCCTTTGGGGACGGAATATCGTCAGACAGGCGATATTGGGGTTCTGGTTCTAGCGATGAGGGTTATTAGAGAAAAACAAGGAAATGATACTGTAATCCTTTTCATTTGTAATGCTGTAAATCGTCGATGAGTGTTCGAAGGCTCCTCGGCATTGACAAGGAGAAGTCCTCAGGCGCAATGCTGGCTTTTTAATGAGGTTTAGCATAGTGATAGAGCTTGGAATTCTGAAGTGAATAATATTTGTTTCAGCCGCGTATGGCCATTAATTTATGACATGTTTAATGTTCAGTGCCGAGAAACCAAACACTCGTCGAGGATTTATTGTATTTATTTTCGTTTTAGGTGTACGTATGTTTGATGTTGATAAATTCTGTGGGAGGTCTTCGATTTTTTGTTCTCGGTCTTCTTGATAATGAAACTGTGCTGTATAGTTACTTGTATTATTATGAATATTTTGGAATATAGGAAAATGCAAGGAATTGCTGCATTTGTGTACCATGCAATTTAACCAAATAGAATTTATTTTTGTATAATAAGTGTCTTTGAATAGTACCAGTCAATGATTCTTCTATCTCAAGACCAAAGATTACAGTTAAAAATGAATGAAAAGAAGAATTAGAGTAAAAAATCGGAAATGATATATCTTGTGGACGATATGCAGATACAATTTGTATAATACACGACTTGATCCTCGGTCTCTTCAGTAACCTGCAGTCCGTTTCACGAGACGAGTATGTATGTATGTTATGCAGATTAACAGGGGGGTTTGCGCAAGTGGTATCTCGCATATGTTTAAATGAGATGACCACCGATTAATGGATCGTGGAACAGGATTATGCATTCAGCAGAGCCAGAGCTTCTGACCCAGAGATTCTTATTTGAACGAAAGGAATACAGATACCCTGTATGTACGTATGCGAATATGATTTGCTATTGCTAATTTTAGCATATTAGCTTGGGTTCCTCCAATAATTCAGATATATAACACTGTTTTATAAAACTATCATCTCAGTATTGAATATTCCAATACTATCAAATTACACAAAATATTAGCAACTCAGGATGTTCTTGTCTTTAATATTACTTATTATTGTCTCCAAGACAGCTTTTACTCTATAGAAATTGTACATTAATTTTCATGGCAATCTCTTCAAAGAGCTCGTGATAGGAAACTATATATGCATGTATGTATACTTTACTTTGGTATACAAGTATTGTTTAGCCGATCGAAAAGAGAATTATATGCCGTTCGCGAATGGTAGTTATGCATCCCCCACGATGATGCATAAGCTCGCGGATGTAATTCTCGCAGTTACGTGAACCGTATCCCGTGGTGCAGCTATTCTAGGCGTTAGTATGACAGGTGACGATCAAAGCCCGGCTTAGCGCAACGACTCGTTCAGTCCACACAGATCGTGCCCTACCACAAGAGGGAGAGCATCCAGAGCCCTCGTCCCGTCTTCCTCTTTTCTCCACGGTGTCAGCCTGCCACCACACACACATAGACACAAGCTAGCTATCTCTCTTTCTCGCTCTGTACTCTCGGTCTCGTTGTCTCTCTTTAGGCGCCCGCTTTACAGTTTACCGTTTATGTGGATGGATTGATGCTGCCGGCCGCGTGTACGGCACGCCTCGCTTCGTTGCGTTACCAGCCGTCCACTCCCACGCAACCCCCTTCCATCATTCTCACCCCTGTTCTATGGTTTTCGTTGTGTCTGCCTTTCTTCGCCGGCGCCGTGGTCCACGGAACCACGCTATCCAGCGCGAACGACCGATCGGCCAGAACGCCGTAGGCTTGTGCTTGTCGTTAACTGATCAACGAGTAGTTTCGTTTCGGCGAAAGAGGTATGCTTGTAGCTCACCCGGACCTTCGAGACCTTTCTAGTGTTGATAATCGTGGAGATACAGTAAATTATCGATGAGTGTTCGATGACTCCTCGGTACTAAGTGTTCAGATGTCATCTCTACAATTAAGGGATTCCCTGTGGAACCAAGCAGACGACTTGTGGTGGGTATGATGTCTGAAAACTCAGTACCGAGGAGCTTTCGAACAATTATCGATGATTTAATGTAGTTCGGGTTGTAAGATTATTGTTACCTGGCTTCAGACATTTAGAAAAATTTTTGGTTACTTGAATTGCATAGTGATGGAGCTATGACAAATTGTCGAGGTTTCTGTGTTCTGTTTTGGGTGTAGAGTTGGGCTCGCGAACAAACTGCTCCAAACATGTTTGATTTAGACATCTGGTAAGGAGTTTGAAGAGATCAAGCGGAATTTGATCAATGCAACGCGTTTGAACTGTCGCTTTCAAACTGGGGGGACAATTTGACGATGTTTCAAACTGCATATTCAAGTATGTGGAAACTTTTCACAAAACATTTCGAGTTTCATGCCGCTCGACGCATGTTGGAGGCTACACAAACGTGTACAAAACAACACGTGTACAAACGAAACAAACGTGTATTTGTAATGAATTATTAAACATTATATGTATTAGTTAGGCTATTTCAAGAACCTGAGCCTATTTTAACGATTTTCTCCTATTGAAACGTGGAAATCTCATTCGTGAACGCTGGGAAGTTAGCCGAAGAACGAACTATTGGAAATAATCCCGATTTTCTGCCGGTGAAAGAGGCAAACACGGGGCGCGTCGGTTTAATTCCGCTTCGGTGTACTTCGTACTTCCAGAAAGGGTGGCTTCGAATTATGAACGGAAACAAAGAGATTTAAACTACGAAGTTGCGAGCGGCGATCGATTGGGCATGAAACGAGGCAAAGTTTGCGGATCCGAAGGCCTCACCCGATTTGAATGTGTACACTAGAAATGATGTTGACCGTACGACCAGGGAGAACTAAGGGGTTCATTATTCCTTTTGGACAAGTCAGCACTTGGCCTTTCCTTCTTTATAATTCTGTACCGATACTTTACAGAGTATGTTGCCTATTCAGTTGAATCTTCTATATCTGAAACAATTTTTAAGTGTACACTGTTGCTCGAAAGTATTGTATCTGATCACTTGCTATGCACGTTTCATAAGAAAAGAAAATAGAGCAAAGTAGACCATAAATGATTAAATCTTACCTGCATCAAATTATTACGCCTCCACCTTTTTGTATGTTCGTGCTAGTGATTTTAAATCGCATATACATAGGCTCTTTTAATAAATAAAAATTAATTACAAGAAATCAGATCAAAGTACTCAAACCCATTAGTCACAAAGACAGCCGAACGCAAAACATTCTCTAAGCTAAAATCTCTGCACTAAAAAAAAATTGGTTTCGAATCGATATTTATGAAAACTCAAAATCTATATTCACTCTTCTTAGAGAACATCTTCTCATTCTTTTCTATTTTAAAAATAGCAGAGTATGTCGAAGACGGAGGTTGGATATTAGTGCAGTAACACAGCCTTTTAATTTTCCAAAAATAAATATCAAGTTGCTAAATGTAGGGTCTTCCTTGATACGCCAAGTCCTCGAAGGATCCCTACCGAATTTCCGATAGCGGCAAAAAGAAGCTAAAGCTTTTCCTTGAGAATGAAAAGCATCGACTCGGAGGAATAATTCGGCGAGCCCGACGCGAATTCTCTCTTCTCCCTTTACAAGTTACAAATCCGGCCGCGGTAAGCCGCTTGGTAATCTTCTGATATCGTTTAACGGCATATTTCGCAAAATATACGGGTCCTCGAGCCCCGCGAAGGGCATTTCGTTGGCAAGGTAGAGGTACGGGCAGAGCAAATGACACCGGGAGGGATGAATTCTCCCGTTGAATGAGGAGGGTGGCTGGTACAGGCTGGTGTGAGGGGTTGGAGATCTCTCCGGGTTGTCAGGCGGCGGATGATTGCATGCCTGCGGCGGCGCTTCGCGAGGCACCGAGCACCGCGTACATAATATATATCACTTATCGAGTGGTCACCTACGTTTTAGGGGTTCCTCACAACGTATCGCGACGTTCTCACCCTTGTATTCGCAATCGATAAAATTGTGACGGTGAAATAAATTATTGTAGCGTCGGTTTGCTAGAAGAGCGACCCAACTAACAGAATTAAACTTTTCAGGAAATTAATTGGAAATTTTCCGTGATAGGGAATTAATGAAATTATTAATTACTATTGAAGAAAGTAAAATTTTAAAGGTGATATAAGTACACAAGATATGTTGAGCACATTAATCTAGAATACACTAAAATAAAAACCTTAAAATTACAGTTTATAATTTTGCTGTCTGCCTGCGTTTTCTACTGCCATCCTACAAATCTACTTTCCCTAAAATACCAAGAAATTATCCTCCATTTGAATACGACTTCTCGCCAAGATCCGAAGCGTCAATCTCGAACCGTTTCGAATACGTCTGTAGAATTGCATCGCTCGAAAAATACCCATGCAATTCCCTTCATTCATCGAAGTGCCAAACATCGAGCGAGACAGGCCCCTTTCGTGTACTAGATTCATCCCCGTTGATTATCTTCGTGAACTACCGCTAATTTCCGAGAAAGGTAGAGCCACCAAGGGAAAGCCTCTCGCAACGAGCACATATACTCGCGCGTTTCTCCGTATGACGGCCACGTGGGGGGGGGGGGGGGGGTGAAGACGAAAACCCCGTGTGGAGTCTCCTTAACGTGAGGAAGCTCTGCCACTAATTGAATCTCCTCTCTTACTCGCGTCTGGAGCCTCAGCAACCGCTGGGAACCAGAGCACCCGTCCTGCATTAAGCACCCCCGACACCCTGGGCACCCTCATCCCCATCGAGCGGTCTGGTCCGCCCCTGGCTGCTTTTCTCTTTCGATATGTACCTCTGTCTCCCACCACTTCTCTCTCGCTCTCTCATTTTCTCTCTCTGTTCGTCTTACTCTTTACCTTCCTTTAAATGTGCTCTGTCTCTCTTTGCCTTTCTTGTTCATTCCCTTCGCGTTTTTCTCTTATTTACATATATCTCGCTACTGACTCAAATGTCCCTACCTTTTTATTCTTGCCCAGTGTCTTATTCCTGCACCTGTGGTTTACGTAATTCTGTGATATCTCAAACGTGTACCGATACGCATAAAGGCTGATGTACCGAAAGAAAGATGAAACTATTTAGGGAAAAATTGGTATTTCTATTCCTGAGAGGTGTTGATAATAATATTAATAGTAAATATATGTTACACGGGTGACTAAACGAGAATTGAGGTTTTAAAAATAAAGGAAAGATATTATTGAATTTAATTGTAGTACTATAAGTTGGTGTAACTTTTCCCCAAAGTCAGAAAATAATCGTTTTTGATTTTGCAGCTGTTTCGCGGGTAGTTTTACGTGAAGTACCTTTTCACGTAAAAATCAACTTAATTTAACAATTTGCAGAGCTGCAGAATCGAAAGTGATCATTTTCTGACTTTGAGATAGTTAGAATTACGTTAATGAGCATATATTTATGTAGCTATATTTAGCATAAAACATGTAAAATGTATACGACACATATGTGAACAATATGCAATAAAAGAAAATAATATTTTAAAAATATTCGCATTTTTTTAAACACTTTCCCATTCTTTTGACATTGTAAGCATTATTACATAATATTTTCTGACCAGAAGCTAGGTTTGATGTATAATGAAAATTCTGAAATGGGTCAAAAGTGGCCCGGTATTGGCCTGCCACCGCTTCGCTGTTATCTTTCGGCAGTTTAGGGGTGAAAAATGCCATTTAGACAGTTACATGAATTGTATCACTGACTGTCGTTTAATTGCGATTCGTTTATTTGTAATTTCGAAAGCAACAGGGTGTTCATGACATCCTGTACAAGAAAAACGATAAAATTTACAGCTAGTAGATGTTAATTACCATTTGGCCTGTCATCGGCGACATAATGTAATGCCGCATCGAAAGGAGATTACGAGTTTTCGATCGATTAATTAATTAAATGGAAATGGCCGGCAACGCTTACCGAAGACCGATGAAAAGTTTCAGTGACAGAAACACCGTCTACATTTTCTGGATAAACGAGGGACGAATCGAAAGCCACCTTTGACATTTTTTAGATTGTCTGAGAGAAATAGCAAATGATTAAAAATGTCTATTAAAATATTATAGAGTGTTAGTCTGAACTTTTTAAGGGTTAATATGATAAAATGAACTTTTTAGACCTTCCTCATTTATAATAAACAACTGGTCTCACAAAGAACTCTTCGAGTATCACTAATAATATAGATTTAACAAAATATTAAACTTAGGACGAAAATTTCTGTGTAGTAAAGTGAAAAGTACTCTGTTGCACAAATGGTGCTCATGATATTAAAGAAATTTGAATAAAACGAAAATGTTGAATTTTCAATTTCAATTTCTGACAGCTTCAAAAAATTATATAATAAAATAATAGTAAAGTTTGACACAGCCATTATATTTTTTTGCATGTAATTAAATTCATCGAAATAATAAATTTCTATTTCACGTTTCTTTTCCAGAGTTTCTCCATAAAATATGAATTTGAAGTAATATCCTCAGTCTACTTAAATGAACGATTAATAAAATTAGAAATTATGGATTAATTGACGTAAGACGAGAAAAGTGAGCATTAGTCAAGAAGATTTTATTTTCTACCGCATCTATTTGTATTGTGTCTGTGACAAGAAAATTTATAATTTTCTTTTTCATAAGTAAAGTTTCAAGTAGTAGTGGATATAATGTCATATGTGTGTCATAACATGTATATCCACGGAAAGTGCGATGTAACGATCAAGTAAGAGATCACGAAAAAGTGAAACGTGGCATGATCCAGCAGAATCATTATTAATACTGCATCATTCGTGGTGCTCCTGTTGAAGTCTCCCACATAGTCGATTAATAGAGACACTTACGTTATGTGGCAAAGCAATTTAGATCGGCCTCAATTTGAGTTAAGAATTGAATGAAAAAAGTGTAGAATAAAGATTGATATACTTGATTTAAATTCCTACAAATCAATGTTAGTGTAATTTATCGTGTAGCAATAACAAACTTAAATAATTATTATGTTTTACTCAACTCCATCAGTTATTTTTCTATCAATTTTCAGTTGTTTCTTGATATGTTTCTATAAATTAAATTAAATGTATCCTCGTACCAAATCAAGTGTGAAACCAACGTCAAACAGACGTACTTCGTTGTTTCATTGGGCCTAGAGTTCGTTTGTTTAGGAGGGTTTGTCTGGCCAATGGCTAAAGTCACTTTCTCTGAGGTGTATTTGTGGTTGAGTAACCTTTGACCAATGAAATCATAGAAAATGTAATTGGATGAGTTTGCTTTGTAATTCACATAATTTATTATATAATGTAGTAAATATTGAATAAAATTTCATTTTATCTGGAACCTGATAGAGTAAATAGATTTATATTTAATTCCAGTTTTGGGATTTCTATATGATGGATAACTATCATACCTAATTTGAAAAGGTTTTCTCTAACCAACGCGACGGTAACACTTTCTTCACTAGGCACTAATTCGTCTTTAACATAAAGATCGACTACCAACAGATGATAACATTCGTGTAATTGGTATTACTTACCGTCTCTATTCATTTTAGCTTTGAAACACATAGCAAGACGACAAGCTCGGCATTGGTTCCTCAGTTTCTTATTGATGGGACAGCGCCCTTTCAGAGCACCCTGCTCCTTGCAGACGTATTTTCGATTTTCGTGGATGCTTCTCTTGAAAAATCCTGAACAACCTGAAAATCAGAATAATATTGTATTCGAATTATATAGGACATTTTTAAAAAATATTTTTGTACATTGAATCGTTCCTCAAAGTTTGGCACAATTATTATAGCACATTGCATTGACCAATGTATAATTTCCATTCGCGTTTACTCAATTTAAACGATGTATAATACACCATAAATGAATTTTAATATTTCTCCGACGGGCAAACAGTACAGCTGAGACTATTCATCTACCTCGAAAAGCTGATTACAAATTATTGTTTAATTCAAATACAGGACGTGATAGTGGAATGTGACGATTTTCAAAGCATATTTGCGCTTAACAACATTGAATGGTGGAGTAAGTGTCTTTTGCTAAGTGACCATTGAGATGTGCAATTTTATTTGTGTGTTTAGTGAGTGCAATATAATAAATTGTTCGTTGGTGGAACAAGTATTGATTGTAACTGCATTTATTGAATGCCAAAGTGCAATAGAGTTCGAAATCTTCGAAGAAAATTTAGGCGTATCTACAATGTTGCAACCTATGGAAGAATTTCTTCCTGTAACACTATTTAAAGTTGACAAAAATTTAATAGCACCAGCAGCGTTGAAGATCAATTTTGAGGTAGTGAACGAAGAGTCCTCCCAGCACAAGAAATAACAAAAATTAGGGAAGCGATGAGCACCAAAGTCTTTTTTCACTTGAATAATGTAAGTTTTTAATAATAAGTAGACAGTGATAAATTGCGTGGTATCATTGGATTTCAAATTTAAATTGTTTCATTATCCATCAACTGAGTATCTTAGAATAGCGCTATGAAACCATAATATTCCATTGCTGCACCTTGTATAATTCGTTTTAAATTCGACTAATAAAGAATTCCAGTTTTTCATAAATGCACTTACCTTCTGTCAAACTATGCGGCTAGTTTATTTAAATAGAAATCTACTACATGCTCTTAAAAGGAAATTATAACAACTAAAAGTTTAATCAACGAATCTGTTATTATGATTTACTGTGATGTTGTCAGAGAACATCGATATATAAAGAAATTAGTAGTTACCGTCGCAACTGTAGGTGCCGTAGTGTTTTCCGGAGCTACGATCACCACATACAGTACACAGTATGTCGAGTAATCTGTCTCCTGCAACAGAAATTGACTTCAGAATTAGTCAGTTGACCGATGAAAGTATAAAATATATGCAAACACAAATAACACCATTGTTTGGAAGTATTGATTTGAAGATGTATCATTTTTCATATAAGGAACTTGTATGACTGAAAGAACAGTAGTATCAGTCGTAGGAAAATGAGAAGAATTTCAAACTTGTATCTTCAATAACTTAAACAATTTGTGACATTTGTAGTTACATTAGTTTTAAACCCGATACATAATACATACATTTGTTAGACAGTGAGAATTAAAGAAAGCGTTGCAGCAAACACATACGCAGTAGAAATGTCTTTCGATTGTCAGACACAGTAAATATATACAAGTATTATTGTTTCAAGACGTTGTTGCTAACAAACGTATAAAATGAAACTTATACACTGAAAGATGAAATCAAATTATCTGTGTCAAAAAATATTTTAGAATCTACTGGTACGTAACGATGACGTAAGTATAAATATCATAGTGAGTTCCAAATCAAAGAATTCAAAATAAGAAATGTAAATACTTTTTTTGGAAATCGTTCTTTCCATTACTTTTTGAGAAATTAATATAGTATAACAAATTCGTTGATTACCTGTGTTAAATAGTAATAAGAAATGGGCTGACATTTATCTGCGTCTGACCTTATAAAGGACTTACTACTTAAAGCGCATTCTACAAACACTAAGCATTTAAATAAAGTTACAGTACTTACAGACATTTTCCTTTTACATTCACAAAATGCATTGTGGTATGTTTTAACGAATCATAAACGTATTTATACAAATAATCGGCCTTTTTTACCACAACTAATGTTTTACTTTGTCGGTTGTTGTGAGGTCCAGAAATGTCAGACGAGACAAATGAGTAGTTATGACTATGAAGTTCAGTTTTGCTTTGCTTCGATATGTGATAAAACAAGATTACATAATAAAATATTACGACGGCGGGAAATAAAGGACCAATTATCATTCACATCTGTACAATGTTATTATAGTTCACATACACGCATGCAAATAATGTTGATTGTAATTCATTTTGATTTCTATCATACTACAGAACCTCTGAAGCAATTTCACATATTTTGCTATTATATCGTGAACAATAATACCTAATCTTTTACTGTTTGCCAATCGAATATTTCCAAATTACATTTTTTATTCGTCCCTCAGATAAAAAAGAATTACAGACGTTATTAATCCAGTCGGCTGTGATCTCGAAACACTCCCCGTACAGGGAAAACAGGGAACTTAAAAACGTGAAAAGCTGGCAGAAGGAGGTGTCCGTTTAAGAAAGCGAGGCGGACCGCAAGAAGAACCCGAGCGTTAATCTGTTCTCCCCCTTTTCGGAGGAACCCTAATCGCCCTAATGATCCGCGGCAAGAAAAACACGGCCATGCCTAAGCCAACCAAAGCTTCCGTTTCTGGCCTGGGGAACCAACCACCTTCTTCTCACACCCAAAAACCTACCAACCTAACCCGATCAGACGAGTTACTTCAACCCCAACAGATTACCTCCTTCGAACGTTTCTGCTTATACCTGTACACACCACTGTCTTATATCCTGCATTGTGATCAAGTACCAGACGGTTTCAATAGCTAACGAAAACACCAAATATTCACTTAGTTAATACATTCGCGTTTAAGACCGACTCTGACTGGTCGTCCTATTAAACAGGTAACTGATATTTCTGCGTTCTAAGGAAAAGAATTCTAAGGGAAAGATAGAATACACTGTGTGGTATAACTGTAAAACCACAAGTCTAATTAAACGTGTTACTGTCGAACAATTCAGTATAAAACATCGTCACATCAAAACAGTCCAGTTTCATAAATGAATAAAAATCAAAAACAATAATAAATACACCATTTATCAAACACCTAGCACGTCCCGCACATCATCGAAATAGAATAAAAAAAAATTCACAAAATCAAGGAGAAAACTAAGCAAAACGAAATCATCAATTTAAGCATATTCATGACACACAGCAGGGTGATCGTCTGATTAGAACCACATTACAAGAAACATGTTTCTTTGTCTTCGCACAGGAATAAACTCACAATATCAAGGTTTTTACACTGGACAATTTTTAATCTCCACTAGAAATACACAAAAAACTCAGCGTATATAATTACAAGAAATACAGTTAAAACCATATAAAACCATAAATATATGCAGATGCGTCGAATAACTCGATCACCCACTATAGTACAAGCGTCCAGACAGCAAACACTGGAAGTGACAGGCGAGTAACCACTAAACGTTGCCAAGACAAACAAAAAATCTAAGAATCGGTTGCAGACAAATAAATGATATTTAATGAAAAAAAAAAATACAAATGTTAATCACTGTATACTGAACACATGCCCGACAGGAAGTGTATGTGAGTGTGAGTGTGTGTGTGTATGTGTGCGCCCTGTATACACTCCTGCCGACAATATAAGCAAGAGACGCGCCTTATCGAACTGACCTGCGCCCATCCTTCGCGGCTGATCAAAAGTCGAGCATCCCCAGACGGACAGTCGGTTCGGTGGTCGTTCCGATACGACGCCGAGGGAGTCGCGCGAAGTCCCGAAGCGTTCTCCGTGACGGGGTGGCTTCGAGCCTCGGCGTAGCTACTCATCACGCCGGGGAAGGGCGTACCCGTGGTACCGCGGTGTTCATGTTGTCGACGGCGTCGGTGGCTGGCGTCGGTGTGCCACGGAGTTGTATGGCGCGTATCTCTGTCCTCTGCTGGCAGGGAAACGCGTGTATAGGAGCCGATGCCCCGACTGGCTGTCGGAATTACCCGTCTCCCCTGACCGTGGCCATACTACGCGCGGAATCACGGGGTCGTTCTTCAACACGCTCGACGTGCCACCCCAACAACGGGGGTGGATCGCCGGGGGGTGTGGGCGACGCCTCGCACACGTACGTGAGCCTCCTAAACGGCCGCGAGTACGTGTAGCCCATGACTTCGACGTCTAGCTAGCGATGGCGGCGAACGCCTCGTGTTCACAGTGGCCGATTATTGTTTTCATTGGTGTTCCAATGAATTGTTTGAAATGAAATGTTTTGATTGATTTCATTTCCGTCCAATTAACTGTAAATGCAAGTAGAGCGCAAGGGAAAACAGTCTATTTATTGTCAGACGTGTGGCTTATACGACGCAGTAATATTTTTCTGTAAATTTTGGTAGAATAATTTAAATATTATTCAATTGGCACAGAACAGTCGATTATATACATATTCTGGAAAAACAATAGTGGGTAACGGATAGTGAATTCGCTTTCGAAACTATTCCATATCAGAATTAATAATAGACTTGAAAACTCATTACCAGATCAAGTCGCCATCGCAAATGCTGATCCAAAGAATACCTGATTCCGTGAAGGAAAAATTATTCTTCGATTGTGTTCCCTCGCATTGCATAAAAAGTAAAAGATCTTAGAAATACCTGGGATCATTTGTTCGATTTGAACAAGCGGTTTAAGCCATCGCTAGGTACAGCTTTAGTCAGGCAATCGCACGATGTACACTACTTCTTCTGTGTGGCTGATACGTTGGCCTAGAAGAGTAGGGTAGATAAAGAGGGGTCAGAGGAAGGTGACAGCGAGATAGGTGGGGAATTCCAACGGGCGACTAGACGGCCCGGGGACTTGCTGGCTGAGTGGCTGATGCGACTATAGTGGGGTAGTGCTAGTTAGCCACGGGAAATGTGGGGGCGGCTCCGAAGGCCACGTTGTCAGACGAGCGTTACCACCGTGTCATTGGTCGACTCCACCCCTGAGACGGCACAGGGGTGCAGATCTATGTAGCAAGGGGTGATGGGCGTTTCCAGCACGCCCATTCGACGACAGGAACGAGCCACGATCACAACGACCAACCAATGCCTCCAGATTAGACCACCGTCGTAGGTGGCTGTTAGACGAGTGATGCTATTTGTCGATGAAATGCTGTGTCATCATTTCTTCTCGTCAGCAGGGTGGGGGAATAGAAATCGACATGATGGTGCCAGTTGCGGTTTCTGCAGGAAAGAAGGAATGGTTAACTGTCAATACGAAGGTGCGATACATTCCCGTTTAAACACTAAAACGTTGCGCTTGGATGACTACGTGACTTCTATTTTGAGCTTTATATATAGTTCTGGTTTAATTTATAATAGAAAATATGTGTTATACTCATTGATATATTTTATATAAATGATGAATATGTAACGACTAATTGGTAACTTATTCAGTTAATATACATACCTTTTATGGAACTTTCATTAGATTTCATATTTCTAAAAATATTAATTCTTTTCTATGTTTTTTTTTTGTTACAAATTGTACACTGTCTAAAATATATAATTTATGATCATAAAAGTCTTGTAAATTAATAGCAATAGATTAATAATAGCCGAATATATGGACCTATTATATATGGACTATATATGGACCTATATATGATATTGTATATAGAAATCAATTCATATTTCGTGAATCAATGCTGCAGCCGTATCTACAAGCGCGAGTATCCTGCACAAAATTACTGCACAAACAGTGGCAAGAATGGTTTGCTTCATAAAAGTAGTTCACATGATTAGTGCTGTCATCCGTGACAAAATAGTCAAACTATTAACTAAACTATAATACCGACAGATGAGAGCATCATTGAGGCAGCTCCTCTTGCCCTCACCCCCAGAGTGCTGGCCCTCTATAACCCCGAATGCTGCAATAAACCAGCGCCTACCATATGACGTATTACCTAATCTCGATGGGAGCGAATTTACTTCACGTCTTGTCACTTGTGCGAGACGAATGACCCTTAGGCCGTCTTTGACTGCTCGCGTTCGGTTGATTCGGTTATGTTAGGGACATCGTTATTGGTGGTACGGTGGGTGGAGGTAGCTGTCCTCCCCACCTCACTTCAATTTCTAGTTTAACGAAATAGAATATTCAGTACCATATGACAGGCCGGTACGACCTTTTTTTTTTGCGTATACCTGCGGTTAGCTCAACGAGCACTGACCCACCTCTTCTTTCTTAAGTTTACACTAGTCTTACTATCGACTAACCTTGACTAACTAAACTAAATACAAGGTAAAGCGACAAATAAAACCAAGATGCCATCAGCCCCACGAAGGGACTGATGAAACCGAGGTTTTACACTAGTCTTACTATCGACTAACCTTGACTAACTAAACTAAATACAAGGTAAAGCGACAAATGAAACCAAGATGCCATCAGCCCCACGAAGGGACTGATGAAACCGAGGTCCATCGATCTCCCTATCCTGCCGCAGTGGACGTACGAAAGAGATAAATGGAATCAAAGTTCCATCGATCACCCCGTTTAGCTGTATCCCAAGCAATTATTCGAAACAAAAGAAGCGTATACTCTCAGAAAGAGAGAACGTTTCAGACACAGGACATTCTCAGAATGAGAGAACATTTCAGGGAGACGACACTCTCAGAAGGAGAGCATCAATTCTCTCTGATGCAAAGTGGCCAGTAACGCCGGGTGACTCGAACTGACGCGACCGTAAATAGAGAGAATAAGAGAGAGAACCCCTTGAAGCCTCTTGACCACTTGCCACCAATGGGCAGCAATCGGAGATTAAAACGCGGTAGGACCCCGAAGAGGTCCGTGGGCCTTGGACCGTCCTCGGTTAAGTATTGTCAGCCGACGATACTACCGAGCTAATAGCTACAAACTTGCAAATTATCTTCTAGTTATAGGATATCGTAATAATAAGTAAAACACAGATCTCTTAAGTATGCTGTAAATTTTATTTATTACTCCATTTCGTCAATAATGATTGCAGGGAGAACATATTTTCGATACATTTTTTCATTCTTCTCATTGTAAACCTCTTCTTCAGAGATTTGCGATGTCCGTTCACTATGAATCAGTTCCCATACAATTAACGCATTTCGTTGTCCATCTTAAAGACGTATACAACCCGGAAGGAGTTCCGCCTTAATTACACATGTTAGGAGAGCTGGATTATATTCGTATCCTACGTCACAGATTACGAGAATACATCCTAATACGGTGTCGCATTTCCAGTATTTTTGACAATCTCCTGGGTAGGGGTAAGTGTCTGCCTGAAATAATTATAGCATAATTATTATGTTGTGTATTAAAGCATACTACTATGAGTCACACAGGTGCCAACAAGTAACAAATTGCTTGAACACTTGTTATTGAATATATAAATAATAGGTTCTACATGTGTGTACTAACGAGTACTTTCTTCAATTACAAACGCTATAAAATACACTTTCAGATTGAAATATTAATTCTATTTATATCATAACGAACACATGAAAGTCCTTACCTCTGCTGATTCACAGAAGAAAGCTGCGATGCACAAAACTGCACAGAACAAAAATACGGAGAGCTTCATAGTGAATGTTTGTTGTTTCGTTTGTAACTTTCTTCTTTACGGAAGAAATGGAGTTTATATACGAATCGTCTAAGTGAAAACAGGGCACGTGACTTAATATGATATCTGGAAACAAATATTTTTTTACTGACTTCCAGTTGTATTTTTATATTTGCAATGAACTTAACACGTTAAGCGACGAGCTGAGTTCGTTGCCTTTTCCTTCCACTCTACATATATATACATATAATACCACTTATCATGATGATATCGCAAAAGGTTACAAATTACACCACTAATTACCCAAAAGAGTGTACCAGTATCTTAAGTCAACAGTTTTGCAAGAAATATTGCGATGACAATACGAAATGATTTCGAAAGACATGTGCTAGATGTTGAATTACGAAAATGACAACATTTTTTGATAATTCCGATGGAATATCCCCATCCCTATTTTCTATATATTAACAAACTCCATTGAAATAACTATTGTATCAGTGTAATCAATATTACTAAAAAAGACAGAAGACAGACACCATTCGCGTTTAGGATTTTTTGCCTGAGGGAGGCCCAGATCCCCTTACTTTCGCCCATAACACTCCCCATCAGGCACATGCTTGTACTTTATACCGTGTACGTGGGTTCACAAAATAAAGTTACACATTTTCAATAATTATTTACATATTTATTTAATACTAAAACTAAGAATAGGAAGATACAAACATAATTCTTAAAAATAAAAAATATGCGAAAAGAAATTGCAAATTGATTAAAAGCAATAAGAGTATATTATGTACAGACACCTACAGTTAAAATTTATATAAGCTTCAATTTGCTGTTTTTTTCTACAAACATAATCTTGTTAATATTTAGAAAACAGGGATGGGGATATTCCATCGGAATTATCAAAAAATGTCATTTTCGTAATTCAACATCTAGCACGTGTCTTTCGAAATCGTTTCGTATTGTCATCACAATATTTCTTGCAAAACTGTTGACTTAAGATACTGGTACACTCTTCTGGATAATTAGTGATGTAATTTTTAACGTTTTGCGATATCATCATGATAAGTGGTATTATATGTATATGTATGTAGAGTAGAAGGAAGAGGCAACGAACTCAGCTCGTCGCTTAACGTGTTAAGTTCATTGCAAATATAAAAATACAACTGGAAGTCAGTAAAAAAATATTTGTTTCCAGATATCATATTAAGTCACGTGCCCTGTTTTCACTTAGACGATTCGTATATAAACTCCATTTCTTCCGTAAAGAAGAAAGTTACAAACGAAACAACAAACATTCACTATGAAGCTCTCCGTATTTTTGTTCTGTGCAGTTTTGTGCATCGCAGCTTTCTTCTGTGAATCAGCAGAGGTAAGGACTTTCATGTGTTCGTTATGATATAAATAGAATTAATATTTCAATCTGAAAGTGTATTTTATAGCGTTTGTAATTGAAGAAAGTACTCGTTAGTACACACATGTAGAACCTATTATTTATATATTCAATAACAAGTGTTCAAGCAATTTGTTACTTGTTGGCACCTGTGTGACTCATAGTAGTATGCTTTAATACACAACATAATAATTATGCTATAATTATTTCAGGCAGACACTTACCCCTACCCAGGAGATTGTCAAAAATACTGGAAATGCGACACCGTATTAGGATGTATTCTCGTAATCTGTGACGTAGGATACGAATATAATCCAGCTCTCCTAACATGTGTAATTAAGGCGGAACTCCTTCCGGGTTGTATACGTCTTTAAGATGGACAACGAAATGCGTTAATTGTATGGGAACTGATTCATATTGAACGGACATCGCAAATCTCTGAAGAAGAGGTTTACAATGAGAAGAATGAAAAAATGTATCGAAAATATTTTCTCCCTGCAATCATTGCATATGTATTGCATGCATATTGCATATCTATTGACGAAATGGAGTAAAAAATAAAATTTACAGCATACTTAAGAAATCTGTGTTTTGCTTATTATTACGATATCCTATAACTAGAAGATAATTTGCAAGTATTATTGCTCGTTTATTGAACAATTCCTGGAATTCTGGCCCTCTATAACCCCGAAGGCTGCAATAAACGACCGCCTACCATATGACGTATACCTAACCTCTATGCAACAACAATATTTTGTTTGCTCCTCGTTAATAAGTTGTTATTGAGATATCTAACTATTGATTATTATAAAACAAATCGAGAGCAATTTTTTGGTGCCATAATATTTGTGTAAAAAGGCCATTTACTACTTATTTTGTAAACGAGTTTTTGCTTTTTCTTTTGCGAATATCTTATTAATTATAAACGGTGCTGTGGCAGCAATTTCAGATTCGGAAGGATGAAATTGGGAGCAATTTTTTGAGATATAAATCGTTAAGATACGTTAACATTCGGCGCCAACTATTATCCGGTTTTGAAAACGGTGAATCTGCGGTGGGTGGTGACACTAAAATGGAAATGGGGCAGCGTCGCCTCAGAAAATGAAGCTGAAAAAATACATTGGATGAAGTGTCTACTCCTATACCTCGTCCGTGGTAGAAGCTAAATATATGAGTATCGCAATATCTGGCAATATCCAAAAACGACATTTTCCTTTATCACAATGTTTAGATTATTGCACGAATAAAATGAATGCGCATCAAAGAAACTAATTAATCACAGAAAGTGTGGCATCGAAACTGGTGATGAGACCAACCATTGAATATAACGTCACAAGAGAGAGCTCCCATTGTGGTTAATGACTTTTCATTTAAAAGTATCAGATGATCAAAGTAAAGAAGACTATTTATTTCGATTATTGTAAAATGAGATCTAATGGAAAAAACCATATAAGTAAACTATTAAACATTTGCAATTCAATAAAATTCGATCCGAAATTACCTGAAACACTATTAGCAAATACTAAACTTATGAATGCAAATTAATTATAAAATAAAGCTTTATTTCAGTCACTAAAATAAATTACACCGTCTTGATATTACGAAAGACTAATTATTTACTTACTACTTAAAAATATAGTTAACGTCATTTTCCGTAAACAGCTATTTTATTAAACAGACATATTTGTAAACTTAAGGGATAGAACAACAGAATACACGAATAAATTTCTTTGATTTAATACATTCTGATAATAATTATATAATACTAAATTTGTTATTAATATCAGAAAAAATTATGTCGATCACATATTAAAATGCATTTTAGTTTTCCTCTTACGGAACAAACATTGGGAGAACATGATTCTTTTTTTTATTTTCATATTTCTGATGCACATATTGTATATGAGCACTTAAAGGAAAAGGTTGGTAATATGTTATCTTGCATAATAGGAACTTAAAACGTATTCTGCATAAACGGATCGGGGCTGATCGAGGCTATGGATGATTTGTTTTGAAATCATCAAAAGAAAGCGCATCTCGTATGTGCATGTTTTCTTCATTAATTATGAACTAGTTCACATACGTCGCTGTCTGTCACAAACTATTTGCGTCATCTCCAGATATTTGTAGATGAGATTTTTATAAGTGTTTTTGATGCTGTTTTAATTTTGTTCAATTGCGATTTATATAAATCAAGGTGAGGATAGTGATGAACAACTGACAAGGAGAGACAAGAATGGCCATGTAAATTTTCTTTTGCAGTATAACGGAAAATACGTGGAATCGTTGTTCCCGCACAGATTTTCTTGATATGTGTAAATAACATACTTTCATTACATTGGAAAACACCGAAAAAAGTAATACAAATGTGCCCCAGTTATTTGTTACAGTTTTATTCGACTCATTTCGAATGTTTATACCTAAACACCACCGCGTATGGAAAAAATACTGTGGATTTCACCTTGAAATTACTGAAAAGAAAACACGATAAATTTTTGTCTTATTTGTAAATGATACCTTGGAAAAGCTATAATATCATAACATAGTATATTCTTTTAATACTTGGAATTGTCATAGAAAGAATATGGATAACAGCATAAAGAGACATATTTAGTATTGATCGTTATAAAGCATATGTGAACTTTGTTTGTCTTGTAATATAAAGTGATGTTAATATTACTTTAATATTTATTTAAGTTTTCTTATTTGTACAGAATAATTCCAAATTATAGAGATGACTCTTGTCGAGGGTGTTGGGGATGAAGTGACACATTTTTTTATTGTTGTGGTCACCTTCCTGATTGGCTGGCTTGCCTGGTGTTCCACAAGTATTGCAGATCAACCATTAATACGCACAGTACTTATCTTGCAACGTCGAACACGCACACGCATTGCTGAGCTCAGATCTAATCATCAAAATGTTAGCTCCTTCAATCGGCCTCCAAACTTGGAGATATCAGAGGAAGAATCAGCAGAACCTATTAGTGATGACAATAGTGACACCACACAAAGTTGTCCTGAACCATCTGTTGCAGGTGATATATCCTGTTTAAGAATATAGTAGAATATAATTTTCTGGAATCTCCTATTGAATGAATGAAAAACCATTGAAGTTAGTTGCATTCCTCTTATGGAATCCATTTTGGTCTTTAATAGATTCCAATAACTGGAGTTCTATTGTACTTCTATAAAGAGTGTAACGAAACTATCACAATTAATAACTATCTGTTACAATAGATACAAATGCAGGAGTTTCTCCAGAAACACATAGAACATCTGAGGCAACTGCTACAGAGGAAGTATTAATTGAAGCCATGGACTCATATAATAATGATAGTACAGCATTGTTACAAAGGCAAACCAAAGTGAACACTACAGAGGAAGCAAATGTACCAACATCGACGGGTACTGATACTGTAGAATGTTCAGTTGAAAACCTTTCAACAAATAATGCAATTGAAATTAGCATAAGACTTATATTTATAAATGATGATCAAAAAGTAGTCACTGGTAGCCTCAAAGAACTGCTTGGGGACTTTAAAAGGTTGCTACTATCAGAACTCTCTATATATTCTGCGAAATTAATCGGAATGCAAGTATTATGAAGCCTCATATTTTTACAGGAGACATTTTCAAATTGAACTCGAAGCACATAAATTGGTGCGATTAATTTTTAAAGGTCGGGTATTGCAACCTGACAGTCAAACGTTGGAACAATGTGGATTGCACAATAATTGTGTAGTTCACTGTCTAGTACACCAGCCTCGACCAAGCCCTGCATCACCTCAAACTTCGACATTGAATAATTCATCATCACTTTACTTTAATCCTCAGTCATTTTCGGATATACCTGCTGGCACAGGTATCAGTTCAGTACATAATGAGTGGAATTTGAGTAGACTGTTAGTGAGCATTTTGACTCTTATGTTATGTTTAGCATGGTATTCTAGATACCACTATGCTCAACTTTTTACCGCAACTACTACGCTTGCATTGTACGCGCTCACTGCAATTTTCACGGTTTCTTTGTTCAGTAACTACTTTCCTGACCAAGACAACATCAGAAATATGGAATAAATTTGAATTAGATATGTTGAGAAGCACTTTAAGACATAATTTTTGTAACATTAACGGTACCATCATTTGAACGCATATGTTATAATATTGCGAAGAGCATGATGGTCTATTGTGATTTTTTATCAATTGTTCAAATTAACTCATTTGAGTAAGAGATGAAATATACCCTATAGTTAGTACGGTCGCATTTCAGACTAAATGAATTTGTATGTATTATGTTCAAAATTAACTTACATATTTAGAGAAAGTTTCCCTGTGTTAACATAAAAGTATAATCTATCATGGAAACGTATATTGTGACGTTAAATTTGTATCAAAGAATACTTTAGTAAGTACCTAGCTGATATATTTGTTCATTTAAACATATTTGTGAAATTACTCTGATGAATATTATTTGATTGTTGAATTAGTTGTATAATAAATATTATGTACTGTGGTTACAATGGTGCTGTATTATATTACTTTCGAGGAAGCGTTTGTTATAGATTTGTATGTTTGTAATTTCTTTATTAGATTTGAAAGTTCTATCGTGCATGCGTGACTTAAATCTGAATAAGATATGTACGATTATTAATTATAGGTTGCAGTTACCATTAGAGTAAAACATATTTAATTTCAATACAAGAAAGTTATAAACTTTAAAACTTGCAATCCTATAATATGGAAGTTACATGTGAAGATATATACTGTTTTTAAGCACCATTATATTCATTGTTACTGAAAAATAATTAAAAAAGTGTGTATATAAATGATTCGCAATATATTAAAATATTAACGATTGTAGCTTACTGTGAGATACACTTCATGTTACTTACAAAAAATTAATTTCAGTACTATTTCTAAAAAACTGTATCGACGAGAAAAGTGATTTGTAACTGACGAATTTGAACTCAGGCTTTATTGCCTCTTGTACTACATTGTACCATAGTAGTTCCTAGGAAAATTTAATTACAGAATATTATTACAATTGTTTTATTGAATGTGAATAAATTTCTATACGATATTCTGTTGCATTAATACATATTTTGTCGATAAATTGAAATGATGTAAATAAAAATTCGTTTTCCATGAGTTGAAAAAATTAAAGAGTATATGTCCAACGGTATAAAAATGTAGAAACTGTATAGTGTATAGTAATTTATTATCTTTTCATTTTAGTACATGTTTACAATTATATACTGTTCTTCTGTAGGAAACAATTATCAATTTACAAAGTTTTTTCATTAAAATAAATAAGTCATTTCTAGACAAAGTTAGCGACAAATTGAAGTTCATGCTTAAATACACAACACATACTCATAGTGTACCTAATATAACTTCAATCTGGATTTCGATGAAGTTATCAAACTTTGAATAATATTTTGGGCAAATAAATAAAAATTAAAACTCATTTTCTATACAAAAGTTAACTTAATTGCAATGTCTTACCATGTAAATGACTTAACATTGTAGGTAAAGATTCTGAAAAATCTACTTTATCAAAGAAAAGGTGTAATCGTTGTTTCAACATTACATGATTTAAACTAAAGTTTTCTCTTGGATTTTCTAAAAAAATAGTACATTTTTCTACCCCGCCGTTGATATTAACAAATTTACAAGCTGGATGATTCAATGTTGTAGATGATTGATTCACAGATAAAGCAGCTTTTGTTATTTTTATAGTTTTTTGATGTAATAATGAAATGTCAGTTATTTTCGACACTAACTTATTATCAATATACATATCATAATGACAACCATAAATACCAAATATTAATTCAATCTCTCGTTTCAATCGTTCATATGAAATAGGAACTAATGATTTTGGAGCTTCTAATAAAACAGTACCAATAGTGCTGGTAGCTCCAAATCTTGGTTTTATATCTACAATTTCAACGTTAACATATTTCAAAAATGGTTCCACATTTGTTTTGTTATTTTCAACGTAATCTTCATTCTTTATTAAAACCAAGTTCATGTCCACTCCCTTAATCTTCTGCATCTCTTCTATAATTACACTTGCATTGTTTGGAATCTTGGACATGTCTTCTTGAGGTGTTTTAGTTGAACATTCAATAAACTCTTTGTGGTTAACAATTACTTTGGCTAAATTACTAGTTTTGTCCCGAATTTCATAGTATGCAATCGCGTTATCCGATGGAATCAACTGTGCTTTCTTTCTTAGTTTTTGAACCCTATTAATTACTTCCCTTGCTATTCCTTCATTATGCATACTTTCATCAGGTGTAACATCCAGGAGTATTAAAATATTTCCTTCACTATGGGCTTCATATTGCTCAGATAACTGTTCAGCTGCTGGTCCAGTGAAACTAAACATCAAACGTAAATCTTGTTCTTCCAATTTATGACCTTGCACAATAATTTCTTTTGTTGTAACAAATGTTTGCAATTGTTCATTGGAAAGTTCTTTAATAGCTTGAGTAACAGACTTAAATTCTCCCTTAAGACGTGCTCCAAGTACTTTATGATCTGGTTCTGCTCTCAATGTAACACCATACTTCTGCTTGTCTGTGGTAACTGTTAACTCTTTTACATTAAGTTCCTCAAGAATATATGACTTCAAGGAGACTATTTCCTTTAGTACTTCAGCATCTTGGTGAATTACCACAACTTCTGGCAATGGGTATTTAGTAGGCATTGTTTTCCTATCTCTTACAACACGGCCCAATTCAATTACCGCTTGCATATATGATACAGCTTTTTCAATACTTTCATCAATTAATTGTGAATGGGATTCAGGTACCATCTGGTAATGAACGCTGTCCATATTTCGTTTGGATGGTGGAAGTAGTTTCACCAAACGTTGGAACATAAATTCTGTCAAGAACGGTGTAAATGGAGCATTTATGCATACCATGGTATAAAGAACAGAAAATAAAGTATTTAATGCTTGTCGACAATCGGTTACATCACCATCACCTTTGATACGTTTTCTATTCATTCTTACATACCAATTAGTAAGATGATCTATATATTTTACCAAGTGAGGTACTACAGTGTATAATTTATAAGCTTTCATTTCTCGTTTAACAAACTGTAATAATGTTTGAGTGAAAGATAGAATCCATCTATCCATTATATTATTAGAACATAAATCTTTAGCATCATCATACACGAAAGCAATTTTCTCTTCTCTTTCAAATCTCTCAATATTTTGCATTAAGAATCTGAATGCATTGTACCAAGGTAAGAACACATCTTTTATGACATCCCTAACCCCTTCTTCCTTGAAACGTAAATTTTCAGCTCTTACAACAGGTGAATTAATTAGGTACAAGCGAAGCGCATCTGCTCCATATTTGTTAACAATTTCTATAGGGTCTGGATAATTCTTCTTGCGTTTCGACATTTTCTGTCCATCAGATGCTAGTATTAAGCCATTAGCGACAAGACTTTTAAATGGAGCTCTTCCAAAAAGAGCAGTTGATATAACTAGCAGAGTATAAAACCATCCACGAGTTTGATCAATACCTTCTCCAATAAAATCAGCTGGAAAACTCTCCTCGAAGTCTTTTTTGTGTTCGAACGGATAGTGCATCTGTGCATATGGCATAGAACCAGATTCAAACCAGCAGTCAAAGACTTCAGGTACACGCTTTAAAGGTGGATATCCCAGTCGACTTGAAGGAATAGTTAAATGGTCTATACTTTCCCTATGAATGTCTGTTATCTTAGTATTTGTTAATTCTTCTAATTCTGCAATACTTCCTACACATACGACTTCCTGTCCATCTTCTGAAATCCATAAGGGAATCGGATTACCCCAGTAACGGTTTCTACTGATAGCCCAATCACGGGCATCTCGCAGCCAGTTACCAAACCTTTTTTCTTTAACATAATCTGGTACCCAATATGTAGTGCTGTTTGCTGTAATAAGCTTATCCTTTATGGCTTCTACTCTAATGAACCACGATGGTACAGCTTTGTAAATTAATGGGGTATCAGATCTCCAACAATATGGATAACTATGTTTAGTGGTACCACAATGAACTAATCTCTTATTTACTTGAAGGTACTTAATAATTTCTTTATCAGCATCTTTTACATATTTCCCAAGAAAATCATGAACTGGTTCCACAAAACGTCCACAGCTATCAATAGGACATATAATCTCTTGATCTCTGGTTATAACACCAGCTGCCAAACAACAACGATAATCATCTTCACCAAAATAAGGAGCTTGGTGAACAATGCCTGTACCAGTTTCTGCAGTAACATAGGTATCATTTAGTACTACAAAAGCACCTTTCTCTTTTAAATTTTGGAAATATGGAAATACAGGTACATATGCTTTTCCCTTTAACTCGGACCCTGTTCTTTTACCTTGTATGGAATATAGATCTTTGGATTTATATACAAGTTCTAGACTTGATTCTAATATAATATAGACATTACCAGAAGCATGATCTTGAACCTCCACATATTCAAAATTAGGATTACAACAAAGTGCCATGTTACTAGGTAAAGTCCAAGGAGTAGTGGTCCAAGCAAGAATGGAAATGCCAGGCTCATCCACTAAAGGAAATGATATGACTATAGAAGGGTCAACAACATTTTTGTAGTTCTGTCCTGATTCAAAGTTGGACAACGGTGTATTACAACCAGTAGAAAAAGGCATTACTTTAACACCCTGATACACAAGACCCTTATTATACAGCTCTTTGAATATCCACCATATTGATTCCATGTACCAAGGATACAATGTTTTATAATCATTTTTGAAATCTATCCATCTGCCGATTCTGCTTACAATCATTTCCCATTCCATTGCGTACCTCGTTACAATATTTCTACATTCCTTATTATAATTTGCAATCCCCATTTTCGCGACATCGTCAGGTCCTTTTATGTCCAAAGCTTTATCTATTTCAAACTCAACAGGCAAACCATGAGTATCCCAACCGAATCTCCTTTCCACGTGATAACCAGATTGATGAGCATATCTCGTTAAAATGTCTTTTATTGTACCGGCTAGTATATGTCCGTAATGGGGCAGCCCGGTAGCAAAAGGTGGACCATCGTAGAACGAGTATTTTGGTTTCCCCTTGGATTGTTTCAAGCAATTTTGAAAAGCACCCAGCTTTTTCCACAATTCCAAAATCACTTCTTCTTCCTTCGGGAAGTTAATTGTTTCTGGCAACTTTTCTATCATTCTTAAAGATCTTTCGACAAGTACTTCGCGAACTATCTGGTACCGGCTGGTACTGATGCAACTACCAAATTTAAGGTATCATGTGTATGAAGACACGTTATTGAAGCACACGTAATACACTCTCAAATAGGTTAGCGCCACAAGGCACAACACGTGTAACAGAAAGGTGAGTGCTGTATTTAGGTTGAGAACCTCATCTTGTAAGCTCAATCCTAGGTACAAATAAATCTTTTCGTTTGAGCAGAATATATATGATAACCCATTTAACAATGGTCCCACAACTTTCCTCTCTATTTACTTGCGATAATTTGACACAAAAACGCTGTTTACAATAATTTTTTAGCATATGTTACATTCAGTTTTTTAAATGTAGCCATACGATTTTTTGTATAATACACTCCGCAAAAAAATTAAGGGATTATCTCTACGAACTTGAAAAATGGGGCCGAGTTCAATTGGTCGTATCGATATTATTAAAAAATCGTTTGAAAGTGTCGAATCTCTACTTTCAGGTGCTTTTTCAACATTTTAGCTGCGTTGTTTTTTGGGTACGTTCTTAAGGTCATTTTGAAACGCAGGGTCTGCTGCTTCGTTTATGTTGCAGACGAACCTGCTGAGTGCGCTGAGATAGTTTTTTACCTATGGCCACTATGTTTAAAGCAAAAAAACCAGAAAGTGGGTCGCGTTACGCCGACCGACGAGATATGTTATATGTATACCTCCACGCAGTATGGCTTGGGTCACGGGGGTCAGCTTGGGTAACACCAAAGAGGATAGGATAGAGTCTCTAGTCTACGCAAGATAAGAACCCTAAATAGATCTCTACAAATTTCGCCAAGTTAATGGTTTGGAGGCGCTACCCTTGGCAACTTTTAAGGGACGGGACTCAATCTCGATTAGTATAGCAATGTAACACTTTTATTTATAATAAAATAAAAAATTATTCGAAGTGTAACCTCATTAGAAAACTTCGAACAGAAAGTTATTCTTTTATTACTCTAAATATTTTTCTATATTGTGAAAATATCGAATTTTTAAGGTAAATTATTTTAAATGGCACACACTATATTCTGTTAAGAATATCATAATTAGTTATGTAATTCGATTCACCTACAAACTCTTTTATTTCTGTTTTGTACAGGTTGTAAATAAAACTTAGTATAAATATAAAGGGTGTCATAAAGGATGGGACAATCCGCACACGGATATTCCTTATACAAATACAAATCAAAAAGTCCATTACCGTTTTGTAATCTGAAGCTCCATTTTCGAGATGTTAACAGTTAAACGACTTAGCAGTTAACGATCAGCTGAGCGGTGGGCCACACGTACGCGTCGATGCAGTTAAGAAGCAGAGGCCAGTGACTTGGGTCGTGCGCTTCTTAACTGTGTCTGCGCGTACGTGTGAGTTTATTTAACTGCTAATATCTCGGAAACGAAGATTCTGATTACAAAAAGGTAAAGGACTTTTGATTTGTATTTGCACAAGGAATATCTATGTTGCGGATTGTCCCATCTTTTTGGAACACCTTGTATATAAAATTATAGAATAAATACTTTAATGAAATAAACTATTCAATGAAATGTACATATTACTGTTGATTTGGTGCAGTTTCATTTAAATTATTTTTATATTATTGTATCCGTTTTTAAAAAAATACTATTTTCGGGAGTTAAGAATGCCTTGTTTGTAAACAAAAAATAAAAACTGTACACGTTATAAAACATAAACATATTCGTGACTAGAAGTTTCACTACATATAGCACTTTAGGTTACGTATATATACATGAATTATTTACGACTGCTGCGTAACCTGTTGTATCCTTTGCCGTTGTCCACCTATGTAAATAATTTGTCTTTGTTCGTCAGGATGAATAAGTTCTTCCGTATGTTTCCATCGCCACTTCTTTTCACTTTCTTTCACACGTCTGTGGTCGATATAACTGATAACGCAACTTGTCGGAATCCACACGATGGCAGTGATAATAATGACAGCCCCTACTATATTATCTTTCAAAAACCGCATGACCTTATTAATATTTATGTCTTCAATAATGTCCCAGAATCTTTCTACCACATCTTGAATTGTTTTCTCACAAATACCCTAGGAATATTCTTCCATTTATACGGTTGTATTGAAAAGTTATAATAATATTTCTTTAAGCAATATTACCTTATTGCAAAAGCCTTGAATACAAGGAGTTCCATCAGGCAAAATGTCCTGTGGATCTATGGGGAAACATGTTTCATTCAAGCTCATTCTACAGCATCTTTTACATGCATCTCCAACTGCAAATAACAATTTCATATGAGAACCTATAGTTTTGATTATACATACTATATAAATTTATGACAACAGATAATAAGCATACTTGTATCACACATGCAACTTTGGAGACCTTGCGTCTCACAATATGGCACACATTTTCCAAGTCTACATTGACCTCTTTCAAGGCAACCTGTACCATCTTTCATAGGTGGAGATCTAGGACATTCACTGGACGCTCCTGTGCAACGTGATTCTTGTTCACAAGTGGCGTACTGTGCATCCCTGCATTTTACACCTAGTGGCATGAACGCACAGCCTTGACAACAGGGCGAATTTTTGTCACTGGAAAATATTGTGTTAACCAGCATTTAAAAACAATCAATAACGTGATAGTACACTGTTACATACAAATAGATAATTACCTACAAACCGCCCCTTGACTTCTTCGAAGTTTGCAATTTTTATCGCAGCAAGCATCGTTATCTTCTGTTCCGAGTAATCCTGCATCGCATTCCTCGTCTCCTTCAACACGTAGATTACCACAAAACGATTCTTCCGGTTCGGAGAAACAACGACCCGATTTAGCTTGTAGAACTTTTCTGATGGATCTTAAACTACAGGGTGAAAAACGCTGAACCATGTATAATTAATAAGTACTTTCTTAGTTCGCGTATTATATTACTCCTATGAAAATCGAATTTACCTTATTATTCACATCGTATCCACTGACACTATATGTGTACATTAAGTAAGAGCCTCCTTGACTAGCACTTGGACTACATTCCTATTAAAATAATCCACCACGTGAAAATACTAAATATAACGTCTATTTTAAACTACTTAATAAATAATTATAAGAAACATTTACTGTTATATCTGGATCATGTTCAGAACCCCAATTGTGCCCAAATTCATGTGCAGTGACTAAGTCAGCTTCCCTCGTAATCACCCTTTGCCCGTAATGATTCCTACTAGAACTCAGTCCAGAATTCAGGTACAGCGTATAGCCATTCTTGAAATACTCTGTAAAAGTATTAAATGAAGTTTGTTTCGATATTGACGAATAAAACGTTCATAAGTAAAAGATGTTTACTGATATACCTGGTGTACAGATTCCACCCACAGAATTTCTTCGAGGTGATCCTACATATGCTAATCCTAATATACCACCTTCAAACTTTAAGTCAGTGAATAAATGAGCTAAGCAAAAATCCTTGTGACTATACTCACGACTGAATACCTAAATGCAGTTTAGATTTGCCTCAAATTTAAGTATTTTATATTAATGATAAAAAATGTAATTGTACCTCTAGTAATGTGCGCACATCCCACTTTTCTCTGACCATGTTATAATGTGTTTCACCGCCCCTTACGCGAGTTGGCTCGCTGTGAACCACTATTTTCTTAATAACAAAACCCATCCCTTTAAATCCATCTTGTTCCTGCCGTTCTTTCCACAAAGTATCATTATAAATTTTATGCACTCTATCAATTAAGCTTATCTACAAACCATAAAGAAAGATTTTGAGAAATAAGATAAAACAAGGGATTCCTATATTTTTTTGATGTAATTTTGTTACCAAATAATTAATTGTTGTTTTTGTACTGCTAGCACCCATTTCTTGGTAGAAACGATAATCAGCAACTAATAATAAAGGGCATCTTGTTTTTGTTGGTGTATATTCATAAGTCTCTGTTTGCCTTTTCGTTCTGGAATGTCTGTCTTCTATAAGATCATACTCAGAAGAGACTTTAGTCTCTCCTAGATCATTTATTGGAATGTCTGTAACATACATAGATATTATGTAAAAGTAAAATATTATTTAATACAAGAATGTATGTGAGGTAGTAACTGACCTAATTCTTCCTTAACATATCCACATGTTTTAGGAGCACCATGAGTATGTCCTTCCCCATTTTGAATATGTTCCCAACTAAATTTAACATCTGATGATTTATACAGTATCATTGTTTCATTCCCTAAATGAGGCAAGTGCCTCCAAGATGGCTGAAACATAAAATGTTTATAATTATTATGAAAATGATAATCCACTATTACTATTATTTAACTAAGAAGTAATAGGAGCAGTACCTCGATGTGAAATGTTTCATCAGAAATCGTAATACTGGCTGTAAGAATTCCATTATCAATGTGTACTTGTGCATGAGAATCAATTTCGCCAAATACACGTCCATGATAAAAATTCTCATGATCTAAAATATTTAAATAGATTTGGTAATAAAGAAAAAATATGCATTTTGTAAACTCGTATGTAATTATAGTATTTTACCTAAATGTACAGTTTTTTCTTTTCCATCTCCATTGACTTCATATGCTTTGAATTTAGAATGAATAACTTCTTTTCTTGGTGTTAAAATTAGTCGAAAATATCTTCACAGAAAGAAGAATATATAGGTTGATTTTCCCAACCCCAGGAGAAATTTGATTGAAATAGCAATTTTCTTATAATAAATAATCTTACCGTCCATGAGAATAAAATTCTAATTCACTGATTTTATTATAAGGATGATAACTATGCTGGATACCTCGCTTCACAATTTTATGTTGAACATGAGATGAATGAAGAGTTTCATAATATTTTAAATTTTGATGAAGACCATCTAGAATAACAATTTGCAAATTAACATTAATTGAATGGTAGAATAATACAAAATGATAGATTTGGTAGGATAAACTTACAACTGCTGTGTATAGTACAAAATATGCAGCATATTAAAAATCTAATTTGAATTTCCATGTCTGAACACGAACGTCTTATGCTACTATGTTTAGTATCATATTTCGAAAATTATGCTTCGTATTATATGGACAAACATATTTTATTCCTTTTTTTGTAACCTCGGATACGGTCGCCAAACAAATTACTCATTGTCAGTCAAACACACCTTTCCCTAAACATAGTATACAAATACATAGATGCTACTTCCTTTTAAGACAGGTGGTCCCAGGTGGTCCTTTAAGGCCAGTGCAGGCTAGTGGTGATCAAAGAGGATAGGATCAGATAGGATGCTATAGGATGATATATGCAAGCTTTGCTATAACACCCATATACACAACAATTAATATATCTTACTTTTGGTTTCTTTTTGTAAATTGAATGCCCGATGTATCGTTCATTTTTTTATCAAATATTTAGCATATCTAGCGTAGTAAAACAAAAAAGGGAACTGACTCTGTATATGTTACATGGAGCAGTTGATACGATTTGACTGCTTTTAATTTTCGCCACTAGATCGTATAGCGTAAATGAGCAGATTCCAATTGGAATCTTTCATACTTTTGTACTGTTTTATACTTATTTCGTCTGTGGTTATCATACATAAAATTCGCAAAATAATTACATTTCTCGCAATTGCTATTTGTATCAGCAGCGCTATCTGCATTATTGCATTCTTCGTGGCAATGTGCATGAACCAATCGATTCGAAATATTTTACGGATGCTGCATTTAGAAGTCAATTTTAGATTTTCTGGAACATGCTAGAAGTTTTCGGCTTGCAACAACAGAAACGTCGTTGCAGTCACTAGTGTCAGTTGGTGTCAGTAGTTACCAGTAGTTACTTGTCGCTGACAATCGGTGTCAAGTTCCTTCGTAAACTTGACGTATTCGTGTATTCATACACAACGTGGTTTGACCAAACAAGTTCAAATAAAGTTCAAAATGTCGCAAGAAGCAACATTGTTGCTTTGCTACAACCGTGGTTGTTTGAAGAAGTTCGATCCTAACGATAACAAGGAAGGTTCGTTATTCAATTTCATGTCAAAGTAACTTTCAGAAACATTGATTTAAACAATGACAAAAAAAACTCTATTCTTCGTTACACAATTATGTATTAAGTTTTCGAGTATTATAAGTTGTATTTGTTTGGGAAAAATTCCAGTGTTTTGTCAACATTACAACTTCCTTCCAATGACATTAACATTGTGTAATGAATTTTGTGATTGATCTATCATGTGTCAAGATTTACTATTAACCCTTTCATTGTTGTTGATGCTTGTGGCAAACAAATTTTTTTCTATAATGTTTGACAAAAATGTTGAAAGATATTGTCAAAATGACATAATTAATTCAGTCTTAAATGTTTCAAGTTTTGCTTCTTGAATGCTTTAACTTTCTTTATGATTATATTTTCAGACGACTGTGTTCATCACCCTGGTCATCCAGTATTTCATGATGCTTATAAAGGCTGGTCTTGTTGTAATAAAAAATGTATAGACTTTACAGAG
The DNA here is from genome assembly GCF_001272555.1 of Dufourea novaeangliae. Lineage (NCBI taxonomy): Eukaryota > Metazoa > Arthropoda > Insecta > Hymenoptera > Halictidae > Dufourea > Dufourea novaeangliae. The sequence goes on along the minus strand of NW_015374579.1, from coordinate 5,700 downwards.
TTTTTAAACATTAAGGGTTGTACAAAATCATGTCATTCGAACATAAAGCCACCAGAGCCAAAGAAACCTGCAGTTGATAAGTCTAAGGCTAATGAAATAATAGAAATTACTGTTAAACCTCTTAATAATGGACCTATGTTAAAAAGACCTCCCTTCAACACTCCACAAATTACCTTAACACCAACCATATCACCTACATTATTGGAACAAATTAAAGGATTAAAAGCTTTGGAACTAGAAAGTGAATCAGAGACTGAAGTTAAAATTGGACAGAGTTGTAGAAACAGTGCATGTGAAGCTACATATAATGGTCCTGAATCTAACAATGAAGTCTGTAATCATCATCCTGGTGCTCCTATATTTCATGAAGGGATGAAATATTGGTCTTGTTGTCAAAAGAAAACCACAGACTTCTCTACATTCTTGAAACAACCAGGATGTACGCAAGGGAAACATACATGGATTTCTAAGGTAACAAAGCAATTTGTGAATCTATATTACAAAGCAAATAAATTGTACCATATAAAACTTGACTATTTTTCAGGATGCTGGTAAGAAGAAAGAATGCAGATTGGATTGGCATCAAACAGGGACATTCATTGTAGTTTCGATTTTTGCTAAGAAATACGTACCAGATTTTTCCACAGTTAAATTGAATCCTATACGTTTATCTGTGGATTTATCGTTCGCGGAGGATAATTCAAGATACTCATGTGACTTAGAATTAAAAGGAGTATGCATTTAAAATCTCAGATTCTTAAATACTTTTTCAAGAAGCTGTATCTAAAACTTTATGCTTGCAGGTTGTTGATATTGCACAAAGTAGTGTTGCGATGTTGCCTACTAAAGTAGAAATCAAATTAAAAAAGGCTGAACCTGGCTCATGGGCGAAACTGTGTTTCCCCAGAGAAGATAAAACGGAAACTGAAGAAAATAGTCGTAATGATGAAATCATTACTGCACAAGTGGATGCTGTTGATCTCAATGATCTTTGAACATTCATGTCTGTTTTGTTAAGGATATAATTGTAATTCGTGTAACCATATTATATTTAAGGACGACATTTTAATTTTAAGATGTAAAGAAATATTATTTTCTTAATGTTATCGGAATTACGTTTCCGAGAAAAAGGGAATACCTAGTATTCACATTGTTATTTTCATAGGGACAGATGCCCAGAAAGCCTACCATTAAACTTTAATGTTTCAAATATCTTATCCTTTATTTATGATTTTCCTATAATTAATAAATCGTTTTTCATTTAAACTGTGTTTTATTTTCTACGAACAGAAATTCAATACATGAGAGTAATGTTATACGAATTATTAATTATATTCCCAAATGTGTTCGACGTATAGAGTATAATGTAAACTATGTACATACATGTATATATATGTTATATATATATACGATGTAGACAGTGAAGTTAACCTATTCTCAACTGGCATTTGAAAACTCTTATTTTTAGTATTATTACATTGTATTACATAAATAATATTATTTAACTTATAATTTTGATATTAATAAATAACAGTGTTGTTCCATCATTAATGTTAAAAAATTTTATATGTCGTTCCATTTTTATAACCTTTATTATGATCAGTGTCAAATATAATATCAATTTATAGTATTCATGAATTACATAGTTTTAATTTATTATTTGAAACACTTGTTACGTTAAATATTATGACTACTTCGTTTAAGAAATTACGTGTAAGCAATTGTTAATAATTGTATTTACATATTATACATATACATCATATGTATAATATATATAAAAATTCATATAAATATATATATATATATATGAATGAAAACAATTTCTTTCATATACATGTTCATTTTAGATACTTGCCATTCATGGTTATGCCCAATCAGATATTATTTTCAATACTAAATTGGGATCCTTAAGAAAGGGATTTAAAAAGGAAGTGGATTTTTTGTTTCTACGAGCACCACATCAAGTTCCAATGAAGAGTAATTTTGGTGTTGATGAAGCAGTAGAAGGTATAATCCCATAAATTTTGCTTTTAATTAATAAGACAAGAAGGCATAAGTTTTTATGGAATTACTATTAATAATAAATGTAAATGTTTCAATGTTAAATAATAATTTAAATTCTCTTTCAGGGTACGGATGGTGGTTTAATACAGAAGACAATGTATTTAAAGCAATTGCACCAAGTAATTTATCAGTAGGTTTTGAAGATAGTTTGACTTTAATTGAAAAGACATTTCAAGAGTCTGGTCCATTTGATGGTATTATAGGCTTCTCTCAAGGAGCAGCATTTGTCACTATACTTTGTTATATGCAACAGAAAAAATGTAAGCATGATGTAATAACTATGAATTATTTAAAATAATTGAATTAAACACTATTATTTTGCAGTATTGCAGGCCAAATTTGATTTTGCAATTATTATATCAGGATTTAAGTCACTGTGTGCCCCTCATGCAATATATTACGATGAAAAAATAAGCATACCTTCTTTACATATTTATGGAGGAACTGATCAAGTTATTCCAACAGGTTAGACAGTATTTAATGGTTATGAAAACAAAATTATTACCATGTATGCTGTTGTATTTTTCAGAAATGGCAGAGGAAGTTAGTGAACTGTTTACAAATAAAAAGAAAATAAAACATGAAGGTGGTCACTATATACCAAGTAAAAAGGAGTTTTATAGAGAATTTATTATGGAAATGTTATTACACAAAAACAAAAATAACTAATAGTGTTTACTTATTATATCAAGTAACACCAAAAGATTGAAACAATATGTAAATGTAGCAAGAGCAGATGTTTTTGTGGATTGTAAAAAATAATAACTATTGAGCAATATTAATAAATTCATTTATATTAGAAAATTTATCCATGTCAACTATAAATAAACATACAATATGCACTAGCAGTGAAATTTATTAACAGCGTATATTTAGACTTTTATATGGCAACCAAACTGAGAACATGAATGCAATAAATTAAAATGAATATACAAAATAACATAGAACCGTTTCCCACTTTACACTGAACCCTGTATTATTAAGAATAAAAGGCATTACTAATTTTAAATTTTCAAGTCTCCAAAACTAAGACTAAGTATAAAGATTAAAAGTGTACTGAATCGTGCCTTTCCTGTTCAACGAAGTAGTGTATGGTAGTTGCTTAGATTACATTATTCACGTCATGCATATTTTCATACACAGTATACTTTTCCACATTGTTATTACGCATCGAATGCTTAAATAAAAATTAACTGTTTTGGTTTGTATACTGTAATTAACCATAACTTTTAGACTTAAGATATGTAGATTTATTATATAATCTACTATTACAGTAGGATATAAACGTTATTGGCATTATGTTCTTAAAATGTCCTTAGTTATTCTTACAATATTGAACTTTCTTCAATCAATTCTACAATATTTCATTCAGATGTACACATTCAATTCGTTTGGATTTAAGTTGTTTTCAGTCCAGTTCTGGCCTAATTTGTTACATATTTCATTATTTGTTATGAGACTGTAACAAGTTTTGGAAGATACTATATATTAAAAGTTGCATGAATTCTGCATTCATTATTCTACATAGTAGAGATATTGATCACACTCTTCATATAAGCAGATGAGAGAATATGCAATTAAAGTCCTTAAGAAAATATAATATAATAAAGATACAATTCATAGAAATATTATATTTTATACTCAAAATGATAATTTGTTTGTTGGATAATAAAATGTAATCAATGTATTCAAATTACATACACTATATATAATGTATCACATTTTTAAATTTCTACTTCAAAGTTGTAAAAACTAATATTGAATGTTTTTAGAATCCGTAATACTTCAATTTTGCAAATTAAGTAATAAATGTTGTTGTACATACTTTGCAAAATTTAAGGCATTCTCTTGTCTCCCATATTTCATAATAAAATTGGAGTTTGTAACTAAACAAAGTATAATCAAATAAGAGATAAATAGTTTGAAAGTATTACAAAATGCTGTAGATGTAGCTATAATAAAGTTTAAGTTCTAATATTCACATTACATTTACTTAAGCTGTCAGCCTTCATTGAGTTTCTGACAATTGTAAAATTATATTGTATATAACACCTGACCATCATCTGATTCATGGGTTAATATTGTTACAAGCGATCTGTTCAAAGCCATTGGTTTCTTGAAATTTCATCACATCTGGTAGATCAGGTGGTAACGAAAATGGAGTCATCTCTAAGGGTTCAAACTGACCATTTTCTTGGCGCATAGCTAATCCTACTAATGCAGGACACTGTGGTTTCGCTGTTGTAGATGTTAATCCATATGCAGACAAAACTGAACTATCCGACATTACAACATTATCCACATTGAACAACTGTTGATTTGCAGGTGGTATTTTTAATATACCTACGGATAATCACATTTATCTGTCACTTACTATAATTTGTACCTTATAAATATTCACTTTATATAATAAAACACTTGTAAAACAGGAAGAAGTCTTGAATTGTCATACTTCGTTTTTTTCACTTGTACGAACACAAAATAAACGTTCTTTACCTTCTATGATTTTTTTAAGCTCGAGAACCGGAGTATTATCCTTCGCATCCGTAAATATCGTCATATTTTTTCGTCGAATCATAAGAAACACATCCTATAAAGAAGATTTTGATAGTTTTTGAGGTTATATTGTTTTGAAATAAATCTGACAAATACCATAAGAAATAATAGGATATGAAGAAAAATTTACCATCATGTATGTAACTATATAGTTAACAGTGACGAGGATAACTAGTACACACTTTCAGGAGTACTGTTTTGAATGTTATTTTGTTGCTAATCGTTAGGTTAAAGGCGAAAAGTTAAAAAGAGGGAAACGACATTCACTGACATCATTGCATCATGGCCACATAAAACAGACCTCACAATTGGTTCTTCTTTTCAAACGTAAACTATGTTTGGCGTATTATTTGTTTCCTCGACCAATTACGTACTGATTTTATATTTCATGAAAAATATTATGATTCCTTAAATTGGAGATGATAATTATTCAAGTACTACTTAGTAGTTTATACCTACATACATTTGTGTCTGAAATTGATAAATTATGGATAGATATAGTAACACACACTACGCGACAAATGTATTTGAATAGTAGTGACAAATAACTAGCTTTTTCAGCACAATACAACTTTAAACACGCTTCTCATGTTGTAAAAGTTTGGCAAACACATATTTAGTAATCTCAAAAAGGAGATCTCCTCTTTGGTAATCTTTTATATTTAAATGACCATCGATCGCAAACTACAGATCCTCTAGGGGAAAAAGTAGCATGAGAGTAAGGATATACTACCACTTGGTAAATATAATTCAAGTACTGAAATAAATGTTAAAATGAATGTTAATTTGGCATAAATTTCAGTAATTCCCAATTCAAGAGGTAGAAGCATAGTAGGAGCACCGACTAGGTATAGAATAGACCTATCATCCAATGCTCTTTTTTGTCCCACGTTCGGAGGGCTATGTAATACTGATGAAATATGATAACTTATTCTAAATTTCATCGTTAATTAACATTTTAGTAATGTTACGTTTCCCACGTTCCCTTTTTATTCGTTTTTATATTTTTTTATCTGATAATTGGTGAGGAAGTAATTAAACAATGAACTTCGACCCAACTAGAGCTTAGCTAGTCAAGCT
>NW_015374578.1:0-4928 GCF_001272555.1 Dufourea novaeangliae | reverse complement strand
TATCATTCTCGTTGTCCATTATGTTAGCTGGGTCGTCAAGGTAAGTCCCCTCCAACGCGGATGTTTCCGCCGCAGCACCCCCGGGACAAGGTAGTGCCGTATCCGAGGCTTGAGAATTAGAGCTCATTTTTATATTTTATAACCAGACTACAAATTCTTTTATTCTATTGACAGTGATTGTGTGTGACTTTGAGATTGATATAGATGGTGGAACAGGGATATTGTCAGTCCTAAGAGCTGAGACATATGATCTCGATGTTGGGAGTGTCTTAGTTGCAACGGTACTTTCTAGTGAAAGCATAGCATTAGAGACAGAATCGGTGACATTTTTAATGACATTTTCTTCAAGAGCTTTATGTTGTGCAATGTTAACATTTAATATTTTCTGTATCTCGTGGTTAAAAGATTTTTGTAGCTGTTGTTTAATAGATATAATCTCGTCACTAAGGTTATCAGCTATGTTCGGGTTAATTGCGGAGACAAGTTGTTCCTTAAGCGTAAACACTTCCTGGTATCTCGCTGCTAAGTCTACATACGCACGACTAATCTTAATATATAATGATTTCATAAAAGTCATCGCTTCGCTGATAGCTTGTGTCCGTTCTTTTCGTTTCTTTGGCGGGTACGGATTGTTCCAGATTGTACTCATGTCCTCTAATTTCTTCATCGAACTTGTTAAAATTATCGAAATGGATGAGGGAGAATGGTATAGGCTCTTTCGAGGCGTCTTCAATAGGGCAGGAACCTGGGCTTGGTTGTGGCCGTAGACGTTTTGCAGCCTTTAGAGTGGGCGTTGCCATGATGGTGAACACGCGCTAGGCAGAATTTAATATTACAGGAATAAGAATAAGAATATAAGAGTAAGAATACGAATATAAGAATATGAATTTATGAATGAGGTAGAAGAGTAAGTACATACGAATAGTAATAATATCTGAGTAGGAATATAACTATGAGGGTTTAGAAGTAAGAATATAGGATTTAGAATTTAAGAGTAGGGATATAAGGTTAAGAATATACATATGGGAATATAAGAGTATGAATGTAAGAGTAAGATTATAGGAATAGAAATAGAAGAGTAAGAGTATAAGAGTAAGAATGTATATAACAATTTGAGAGTACGAATAGAGGAGTATGAGTTTAAAAATAAGATATAGGAGTCAGAATATAAGAATTGGAATGTAAGAATCAGAATATGAGAACAGAATGTAAGAGTTAGAGTAGAAGAGTATGCATGTACGTATAAAATTTAGGAGTAGGAATGTAAGAATAAGGATATATAAGAATCAGAATATAAGAATCAGAATATAGGAGTTAGAATATAAGAGTAGGTACGTAACAGTAGGGATATAAGGATAAGAGTGTACATATGGGAATATAAGAGTAGGAATATAAGAATAAGAATATACGTATAAAAATTTAAGAATATGAATATAGGAATATGAGTTTAAGAATATGATATAGGAGTAAGAATATACAAATAGGAATATAAAAATAAGAATATAAGAACAGAATGTAAGAATTAGCATAAAAGAGTGGGTATGTACATATAGAATTGTAAGATTAAGGATATATAGTAAGGGTATAGGAATAGGAATATAAGAATCAAGATATAGGAGTCAGAATGTAAGGTCGGGACTGTACGTATAAGAATATAGAAATAAGAATATAAGAGTAGGCACATAAGGTTGAGATTGTACGTATAAAAATATAAGAATAGGAATATAACAGTAAGAATATAAGGTTGAGATTGTACGTATAAGAATATAAGAATAGGAATATAAGAGTAATAATATAAGGTTGAAACTGTATGTATAAGGATATAAGATTAAGGATATAAGATTAAGAATATAAGAGTAAGAATATAAGGTTCAGATTGTACGTATAAGAATATAAGAATAATAATGTAAGAATGGGAGTATGCATATAAGAAAATAGGAGTACGAGTTTAAGAATAAGATATAATAATAATAATATAAGAATAGGAATATAAGTGTGAGAATGTACGCATGAAGATATGAGAATAGGAATGTAAGAATAGGAGTATACATATAGGAATATCAGAGTGCAAATAAAGGGACACGAGTATAAGATTAGGTATATAAAAATAAGAATATAAAGTTGGGAATATACTTATAAGAATGTAAGATTCAGAATATAAGTGTACGAATATAAAAATAAGGATATAAGGATAGGAATATAAGATTGAAAATGTAGGAGTAAAGATGTACGATTAAAAATACACGTATAAAAGTTTAAGAATATGAGCGTGGGAGTAGGATTGTAAGTATGAGGATATAAAAGGAAGAATATAGAAGTATGAGTTTAAGAATAAGATATAGGAGTGAAAATGTAATAATAGGAATATAAGAATCAGAATATTAGAACAGAACATGAGAATTAGAAGAAAGGGTATGTATGTACGTATAATATTATAAGAATAAGAATATAAGGGTAAAAATATGTGAATAAGAATGAGAGAATAGGAAGATAGGAATATTAGAATAAGAGTGTACGTATGAGAGTATAAAGATGACAATATAAAAGTAAAAATATATGAATAAGAATATACGAGTAAGAATATAAGGCTAAGAATATACGTATAAGAATAGGAATGTAAGGTTAGGAGTGCACGTATAATAATATAAGAGTACGAGTTAAAGAATAGGGATATAGGAGTAAGTATATAATAGTAAAAATAAGAATAAGAAAGGAAACTTTTGCACGGTCCTGATTTTTATGATTTCACACGTGTTACAGGCTGCGTGTTATTCTTAAGATCACCGATGTATGACAGCTTTGAGTGTATGTGCAATATGGCTCAATATGGCTGTTCTCTATGATCTGTCAAATCGGTATTGGCAGCACTTAATCTACAAAAAGAAACGAAGGAAGAGAGAAATTGCAGTTGAAACTTTGTACATTCGTAATTAATAATTAATAATAATCAGTAGTTGAAGGAAAAACGGTGTCCGGTGACGTTAGCTGAATTTCCTCAATTTTCTGTGGTGACCCAATGCGCCTTAATATTACGGTGATCAGCAGGGCCCCTTTTAATGTCATTAGCGTGGTACGGCACTCAACCGGTCTCCAACATGGCGGCCCCCATGCACGTGTCATATTGTTGTGAATCTCGCCCTCATCTTGTAGCGGCGTCTAGCGTAAGCTTCACAAGCGTGAAATTCAAATTAAGGTATATGATTGTAATTAGAAAAGGAGATAGAAGTGAAGTTATATTTAACTTATATTATATTTTAACAGTCGAATTTCGCTTTTACTCCTTCTCTAAAATATATTTAATCATGGCAAGTATGTTAAACACTTGAAAATTATAAAATGAATAGCTGAAAGAAATGTATTAACAAATCAGGAATTATTTCATAATTTAATAATTATTTTATTGGCTCCTGGTATCTAAGGACATATTGTAATTAACAAGATGTAACAAAAACGATCGTTTTGTAAAGGAGTCCATTCCAGTATTGACCCTCGATAAATAAAGACGTGTTCTTCAAATTAAAGTTGTCTCTTTTAAAAGAAGTCTAAAATTTCCTAACGAGCAGAGTTCTTCAGGGCTCCACGGGCGAGGATTCACGCCTGATTTATCTCTTTTAAAAAAAATCCCTGGAAAAGGCAGCAACAATATAAAATATTCAATTATTAATTGTTTAAAAACTATGACAGCTACCATTTACATGTGGTACATCAAATTGTTTGACAAAAATTACAGTTCTCAATAATTTTGAGATACATTCACACAGGCGGTATTTTTTTAAACAGTTATTAGTGTCTAAAAATTTTCTCTTATTGCACCACCTGTTCGTACACTCGCACCAGTTATCACTTTGTTTATTATTTATATTTGGATAGTATTTCCATCCATGTTTAATATTTAAAAATGCTCATGAACAAAAGTTTTAGTCTGTCACGCACACTTTTCAATTGCTTACAATTATTGCCACTAAAACTTACTTGCACATAAGTGCGGAGCTGTTAATAATGTGTCACGCCGCCATAGTCATAGTTACTCCCGCAGTTTACCCGCGCTTTTTTGAATTTCTTCACAATGACATTCAGAGCACTGGGCAGAAATCACATTGCGTCAACACCCGCGGGGGCTATCGCAATGCTTTATTTTAATTAGACAGTCGGATTCCCCTAGTCCGTGCCAGTTCTCAGCTGAACGTTGAATGGCGGCCGAAGAGGGCGACCGCTATTGCAGAAGCCTCGCAGCAAGGAAGATCCGCGGGAGGCCAAGGCACGGGACCGAGCTCGGATCCAGGCCGAAGCCGTTCACCTCGCCCAGGCCCGGCACGTCAGCCAGACCCGCTTCCCGACCAAGCCCGACACGCCCTGCTCCTCAGAGCCAATCCTTATTCCGAAGTTACGGATCCAATTTGCCGACTTCCCTTACCTACATTAATCTATCGACTAGAGGCTCTTTACCTTGGAGACCTGCTGCGGATGTGGGTACGAACACTCTTACGAGGGCCCGAATGGTATGCGGTTCCGCTGCCGGGTTCCGGAATAGAAACCGGATTCCCTTTCGCCCAACGGGTGTGTGTCTTGTACACAAAACATTTGTTTTAGGACACCTCATTCACATAGGATTTCACTTAGGGCTTAGGATCGACTGACTCGTGTGCAACGGCTGTTCACACGAAACCCTTCTCCACGTCAGTCCTCCAGGGCCTCGCTGGAGTATTTGCTACTACCACCAAGATCTGCACCGACGGCGGCTCCAGGCAGGATCGCGCCCAGACCCTTCTGCGCACACGGCCGCGACCCTCTTACTCGTCAGGGCGTCATGGGGGACGGCCATCCGAGGATGACACGTCTCTCCTCACTTGACTCATTTTCCTCCTCATTTTCAGGGCTAGTTGCTTCGGCAGGTGAGTTGTTACACACTCCTTAGCGGATTCCGACCT
>NW_015374577.1:0-502 GCF_001272555.1 Dufourea novaeangliae | reverse complement strand
AGACAGGGCGTGCTTTAGCACCTTAAAAGAGCCAGGACCCGAAAAAATAAATAAGTAACGACCGCAACGCGGGACGTAACAATGGCTTCCTTGACATGTGGTACGGATTTAATAGAAAGGGTGAAAGATTTGCCAAGATTTATATTTAGACCTGTAAGTGACAGCAAGGATGTATCTAGGAGCATTTGGAGGCCACGTTGTGTTGAGGACATAAGGATAATATCGTCAGCAAAGGCAGCAGCGTTTATTCTCGAACCATCGATGTCAGCGCCTATATCAGAGGGAAGCAGTCGCAGAAGGCGGTCAAGGATAAGATTAAATAGAATAGGAGATAATGGATCTCCCTGTTTGACGCCGCAGCGTGGTCGAATGGGGTCGGAAGTCCAGTCGGGACACGAGAGACGTGTGACGCCTGCCTCATAGATATATTTTACATATTGCACAAAGATGGGCGGTGCGCCTATAGATAACAGAGTATCGGCTATAGCACAGTGTGACACTG
>NW_015374576.1:0-283 GCF_001272555.1 Dufourea novaeangliae | reverse complement strand
CCGGGCCGGGGAGAGGTTGAAATACCTCGGCCTTGACCTGGACGGCCGTTGGAGATGGGAGGGACACTTCGGCCGCCTCGTCCCCCGGATCGAGGGCGTGACGACCCTATTGGGTCGTCTTCTGGCCAACCTCGGGGGTCCGCCGCCTTTACACGGGTGTGGTGCGGGCGATGGCGCTCTACGGGTCCCCCGTATGGGCGCCCAACCCGGCGACCTGCCAGCGCGGCCGGCAATTGCTGCGCAGTGTCCAGCGCCGCATGGCCGTCAGGATCGCCCGCGGATA
>NW_015374575.1:24526-24791 GCF_001272555.1 Dufourea novaeangliae | reverse complement strand
CAGGGCGTCAGCCCGGGCAGCGCTGTCGGGGCCCGGGATCTCCAATATGGACGATCCCGTTAGTCCCTTGCGGTACCGGAGGTCATGGACCCCGACGTCCGCCGAGCGGACGCCGGATATCGCGGTCCTCATGACCTCCGCGTACGTCATCGCGCTGCCCGGGGTAACGGTGAGCGCCGCCGCTGCCCTTTTCGGGGCTCGCGGCGCGCGCACCGCCGCGCCCCGGCGTCCTGGAGCCGCGGAGGGCGCCGGCGGAGCCGGCACC
>NW_015374575.1:12329-22837 GCF_001272555.1 Dufourea novaeangliae | reverse complement strand
CTACCACACACACCGTTAGCACCCTTGGCAACCGAAGTCACCAAGGGTCCCAGGGGGCACCACGTGGAGGTGGTGTGTGTGGATTTGACCAGACCGGGCCCGCCGACTTCGCCGAAATTCGCCGCAGCAGACGACACCGAGGTGTCGCCTGATTGTAGGTCGAACATCAGCTCCATCGTGGTTTTTGACGCAGGTCAGAGTGTTACGTAGGAGTCCGAAGACCCCTACGCACCCCTCGCTGCGAAAACCCGATCCAGCCTCGCCCCCCGGAGGGACGGACCATCAGCCATCCTAGAGCGAGAAGAGAGGGCCTCCGGGGCGATTTTATCGTGGACCAATCCCGCACAGGCCGTCTCCGTCCCAGTGGAGGCGATATGCCTTTTCAAGATTCTCCTCCGTCAAAAAAAAAGAAAAAGGTGCTTGCTATCGAAACAAAAGTATCGATATCTACTTGTATCGAATTACATTTTCCTAACCTTGATACCCAACACAAAAGTTGTTTATACCTTGAGAGAAAAGAAATACAATATTATACTTTAGATATTTTGTTAAATATTTAACATAAAACGTATAAACAAACATATGTTTAAACTATGTACACTATACGTAATATATGGTATACATATTAAATAAATATGTATGTAGGTATTCATCATCAAATTTTATTTGTACAAGCATATTTAGTTTCAGAGATATTCGGGAAATATCGAACTTGGGGCATAAGACTTGCGACGCAAGGCAGTCTCAAAAATATCTGTACAAACCAAACCAATCCGTCTTTCTAAGTATATTGCAAAAGTAAATCCAGTAAAATATAGAATATATAACAAGACAATGATGTTGTACTTAGATAAATGGGAAAGTCCCTTCGATTTATAAAAACAAATATACATAATACATGAATACATAAAGATTTAACAGTACATAAATAATTCATTTATTAATGATAAAATTAAATGAAATATTTAGTAGAAACTCAAACGGAAAACGCAGTCTCTGACTTCGCAATTGAATTAAATTTGCTAACTTTAAGTAGTCAAATATTTCATTGGGGTGGTAGCATGCATATTGAACAAGGTTATGTCAAACATAACATACATGGTAGATGGAGATGCTGCAGGAAACAGTGAAGGGGCTCGCAACCAATTTCACTCTTACCGACGGAGTAGGGGAGAAGCGTCCGTTAGCACCGTGGCGACGCGATCGTAGCGACAATAGCGACATTTTGCCATTCGAGTTCTGAAAATCGTAGAAGGCGGTAGCGTATGGTACGAGAGCTATTGGGCAACGTACACGTGTGCAGTCGTGAAATAAAATATTATTTTCTTTACACCACGCTGACGGTTGTGCTCGTTATTTCGCCACCCTCATCTCAACCACGGTAGAAAATCCTCCGATTAAGAACACGGCACAAGTAGGACTGCCCTGGGATCGAGTGACATCCACCCATCCTACATTAGTGACCCTAACGTTATTTCATCGACCGTTGCCGTCTGACGTGATCATTGTCGAAGCCCTGGAACGACGCCTAGACTTCGCGGACGATCTCGAGAACATTCCGGCGACCACGTGGCCTACGCAACAAGCAGCCAGCGGTGCAGCATACCTTCAGGACATCATGCAGCATCACCAGTGCCTAGGTAGCGTGTAGTACGGCGATAACGAAGCCGAGCGTAAAGTAACGCGATATCTCAGGGGCCTTTTAGAACAATTTTAAGTTGCCGGTGTGTAATTGCCAACAGACGGCCACCCGAGAGAGAGGATTTCGGTATCCCCTCTAAGGCCACGAGCCTCGCTATGTAATACCAGGCCTACACAAAGACCAAGAGACTGAGGGGTGGCAATACCCGGGGTTTTGTTAATACCAGCTTTTCCACCTTTCCCAACTTTATTAGGCCCGGGCCGCTTGGAGGGATTGAGTGACCTTCGCTGTAGGATTCGAAGAGTTATTAGGACGGCCCATTCCTACCTTATTTGTAAGCTAGTGGAGTTTGAACATCGGGGAATCCAGTCCTTCGTCTCCTGAAGTGAGTACTAGCACACTCTTGCCTCCACCCAAAGGCCGAGCCTGTAAAAATCGGAGTTTCGACGTAAAATCATCACCGAGAGAGAGCTAGATCGCCTAATCGCAACCTCGTAACCAGAGTTTACCTACCTATGTCCCGAATATTTCAGGACCACCTCTCGTCTGTTTTCCCACTTTCAAGTTACCACCCCCGTCCCACAGGATTAGGAAGGAACTAAGATGCGCCAGATAGATGTAGATGGGGACTCCCACCTAGCCGGCCTCTAGTAGAGATGTTGGCTGGGTTCGCACTGCCATTTCGGGGGATTTGTGTGAATTTAGACTTACTGTTTGGGTGAAATATACTGCGGTGCGGTGTGAACTGACCGCATGTATGCGGCGTCCTCGATTGGCCGCAGGGAGGGGGCCGTCCACCACCTGTGTTTCGGCCGTTGTGAACTGCCTCCAGGAATACTTTCTTGCTTGTTTGTTATGCGTAAGGACTCTCAAGCGTGAACGTCGCGTCGTCCTTGCGTTTTGAACTGTCGTAGGTTGCGTGCTGGAGTACGTTTTGCGTGCGTATCGATCGTTTGATTTACGATGTTGCGTAACGTCTTTTCCACGTGTCGGCTGCGTGCGGTGTGGGGTTGTTTTGTTTGTGTATGACCGTGTTATGTACGAAGATACTCTCGTAACCTCTTAACCCTATCAGGGGTTGGAATGCATCCGGCCAGATTACGTAATTGCCCACGGGGTGTTATGGCGTGGCGAGATTTTCTTGGAAAGCAGTTTCCGTTGAGAAAAGGCATGTCCCACTACTTTTAGACTCGATTTTCGGGATATAAAATGGGACGCGTACAGCTCATCCGCGGATCATACTGATATCAGAAGTCTTGCTAGTGAGATCGGGTATTAAAGTCGTTGTCAAGCATTTCTAAAAATAAGCTAAACTCTGCATAACAAATCCCCGCATTTCTCAGTGCGTCAAAACCGAGAACGTTGGAATTAGCTTCCGCGACTACACTTTACAGTATCATTTGTAAAACCTTTACTTTATTGAATATACTTTTATACGTTCATATATTTATAATTCAGTGTTGTTCATTTCAACTCTAGAATAACATCTAAATTCCCAGCTAGAAGCGAACCGACAAAGGCACACTTTTACCGCCCGAAGTGTACCGAATTCTTAAAAGTTACGAGGCCCATACTAACAATCCTAGTGGCTCCCTGAGATGGAATAGGTTCGGGTTCGTCCACGACAACATATCCCAGTGGCTCCCTGTGATGAAATAGGCACAGGTTCGTCCACGTAACAAACTCTAACACTTCTACCGCTCGAAGTGTACCGAATTCTTAAAAGTTACGAGGCCCATACTAACAGTCCTAGTGGCTCCCTGAGATGGAATAGATTCGTCCACGACAACCTATCTGTTTTAGACTCACGGTCTTTTCCGAAAAAGAAACGATACCGTGAATCTACGGTAAAAGGAAAGAAAACTGTAAACTGTGATGTGTCGACGAAACGGTTACGTAAGACTTCGGAAGGCTGAGAATCACGTAAACGAATGTCGATTATGGTGTCAATAGACGAACTGAACGATTAGTCGAGCGCGTCAATCTACCGCGTCCGCCCCCCCACCGCCCCGCCCGCGAGGCCCGTGCTGCTCGATCCACCCGGACGCTCGCGGGAGGCGGTGGGACGGTGCGGAACGACAACGCGTCGAACCGATCGACAGGTCAACGTCAGAATTTATTTAAAATGTATACAGCAAGAGAAATATTCAAAATCAAGCCGAGAATCTTCAACATGCCGCCCGCCTCGACGTGATCGGATCAAGTCGAAATTGTCTTCGATGGGGACGGCAACGTGTCCGTGATGGTATGCAGCGTGACGTCATGGGGAGAGGCCTCGTCTCACTCATTTGTAGGACGCTGCCCGCCATGACAGCATCGTGTTGATTTCGGTGTAGAATTTTACGGGGTCCTGATGTGTCGGTGTTCTCATAGACGGACAGTGCCACTACTTTGCCAACTGCCCTACGAAATGTCCGGGGACCCGATCGCAGGGTCACCAAGCGTACGAGGCCATCGTTTCCGGGGATAACCGCTTCAATCCGTGCTAACGGCCAGCGGGTCGGCGGGGAGTCGTCGTCCTTCACAAGAACGATCGTGCCGATTCGAAGGTTGTCTCGTCGGTTTTGCCCCTTCGTGCGCTGTTGAAGAGTGTTCACGTACTCCTTGCTCCACCTGCGCCAAAAGTGTTCGTGCATGTTAGTTATTAATCGCCAACGCGACGGGAGTGGGTACGTGACGTCAGCGGTCGGTGCTTCGGGTGGCGAGTGTATGGGTCCCCCCACCAGGAAGTGACCCGGGGTAAGGGGTTCGCAGTCCTGAGGATCCTCGGACAGTGGCGTCAACGGTCTGGAGTTCAGACACGCCTCCATACGGGTTAGCAACGTGGTCATCTCCTCGTAGGTAAGGGTGGCCTCTCCAACGACTCGTTGGAAAATGAGACTTCATACTTTTCACCGCTGCTTCCCACAAGCCTCCCATGTGCGGCGAGTACGGTGGAATGAATGACCACTCGCTCCCGTCGTTCGCTAGTTCCTCGGCGACCGAGGCATAGAACTCCGAGGCTGCGTGGAACATCTGTTGCAGGATCGAGTCTGCACCCTTGAAGGTCGTACCGTTGTCGCTGTAGAGGCGTTGGCAGCGGCCGCGCCTCGCAGTGAACGTGTGAAAAGCAGATATAAATGCAGCGGAGGTGAGATCACTTACGGCGTCCAGGTGGACGACCTTGGTGGCTAAACACACAAAGACGACCACATAACCCTCGTAACTTTTAGCTCTTCTGCCTCGAGCGGTACGGAGAGGGATCGGACCAGCGTAGTCGACTCCCGTATGTAGGAATGGCTTCGACGGTTGCACCCTGGCCGGCGCAAGATTCCCCATTTATTGTCGGCCCGTAGCTGCTCGGATTCTCGTACAGGTAACGCACTCCTGCAGGATCTGCTTCACCCGAGGTCGGCGTCGTGGGATCCAGAATGCTCGGTGGATCCAAGCCATCGTGGCGTTGAGACTGCCATGAAGAGTCTTTAGATGGGCATCTCGGATCACCAGCGTGGATAGATGCGAGGCCCGGTCCAATATGGCCGGATGTTGGCGTGGCTCAGACAGTCCTGAATTTTGCAGGCAGCCGCCCATCCTGAGGGTTCCATCGATGTCTACAAACGGCGCCAGAGCCTTAAGGGACGAGGACGATGGGACGGTCTTATAGAGCGTCGAGCTCGATCTGTAGGATGTCGAGCGGGGAAAAAATCGGACACGTCTTACGTATTGAAGTCGTTTATTCTAACTCTTCGACGGCTCGAGACTGACTGCCTCGTGTCTTCGCATTCATTCTTATACTCACGCTCTCACAGCACACACACACACACACACGCACGCACGCACGCACGCACGCACACACGCACACGCTGCCGCCGAACTCGCCCGGCGACAATCACCACCGCGTTTAGGGCGGCATCGGTCGTCAATCGACACCGGAACGCATGATTCCTCGAAGCCGGCGGCTCGACAAAGCCACGCGCCGACCCGCTTCTCGGCGACACCCGATCTGATAGCGACACGCGCGGCTCCTTCGACTGTCGGTCCGACGCGGAACGCGTAGATTCCTTACAGTTCGGCCATCCTGACCTTTAATCGTCCCGATTAAAGCGCATAAACACAATTAAATAAGAAATCCATCCTTCATTGTATACGGTTCTAAATATAATATAAACGTAAAATCTATTTTTAACAAAATCTCTTAAACCTAATGTTAAATAACAGACAGATTTAAAACTATATACATCAAGCCGGTGTCCACGGTCGCATATTAACCGCTTCCCAGGTTCCACGATACGGAGTCTGCGTTAACTGAAACCCTTCTACATCTTTTACTACGTACCGGTCGTTTCGAAGTACGGGATCAACTTGATACGGCCCCTTACACTTCGGTACCAGTTTTTGCGAAACCCCTGGTGAATTATCGAAATTCCTTATCATAATTTTATCCTCTACTTGATATTCTCTTGTTGATTTATGTTTGCGAACGCAAATATTTTGCTCGCGACCTGCATTTTCCGAATGTGTTCGCTCGATTTGCTATCAATTTGCCCACGGACATCCAACGCATCTCGTATTCCGTCAATTACTTTGCCCCGTTGGAATTTACCAAAAAGTGACGTGCTCGGACATTCATTGGTGGCTTTCGATATTGTATTATTGCACGCAAACTCAACATCTCTAAGCGTATTATACCACGGTGTCTTTCTATCGTCTGACAACTTAGCTATCATAGGTAAAATCGTACGGTTCATCCTTTCGACCTGCCCATTCGCTTGGGGCGAAGCAGTGGCGATCTCCACATGCTGTATGTTCTGTTCGTCTACAAATTGCTCGAATTCGCGTGACCTAAAACAACTACCTCGATCCGGGACAATACGTAGTGGTCGGCTGTAGTGTTCAAAATAAGATTGGAGACATTTTATAACTTCCGTCGTGTTGGTGGTCTTAGTGGCGTATAACTATGTATTTACTGAACGCATCAACAACTAAAAAAATATATCGGCTTTTGTTGAAGCTTGACCTCGATGCTGGAGCTAAATGATCGACATGTATCGTATCGAATGGTACATTACTTTTGGGTATACTATGCAATGTTCCTTCTGGCCTTCCAGAATTTGGTGTAAAGGCTATGCATTTGAGGCAACTCTTAATGTTGTAGGAAGCAGGCGTTAATAGAAGAGTTTGCGAGTACGTTGAACTCAAAACAGCTGATCGGGATTCGCAAACTCTCCTATGCCCGACAGCGTGTACGAATGCGTGTGTGTGTACGTGAGCGTCGGCGGTATTATGGTTATCGAAACGTGTTGATATACCGCGAACGAGCAACGAAACGTCAGCGTCCGCTAAAGCGAATAGCGGGCGTCGAAGTCCGTTGACTCGAACGTGCGAAACAAAGGAAGAACGTTGACCGATGCGTGGATAAAAAGGACGTGTCCGCGGCGCGCAGGAAGAGTCATACGAAAACCACGATACGACGATCACGATTACGACTACGGATTACGATTACGGATTACGATTACGGATTTCGGCTACGATTACGGATCACGATTATTTGTATATCACGACAGCGAGTATATGTTCTGTCTCGACTTGTATTGTTTCTATTGTCTTGTTCTCTCTATAATAAACGGATAGATATTCCAACCAAAATTCTATCTTACAATTGGGGGCTCGTCCGGGATATAGACAACGACCAGAGAGTACGCGACCGGTATTAACGGTACACGAGACAGTGACTTACGGTGCGCGACAAGATGGACGGAGGAAACCTGCAAGATCTCGCCACGCTGCACTTGAAGGAGATCTTACGAGAAAGAGATCTTTCTACTAGCGGTACGAAGAACGAGTTAGTCATAAGACTGCTCGAACACGGCATCGAGGTGGACGATGTTTTCGGTGGAGGCGAGGCATCGATGAGGGACGACATCAAAGTCGTGCCGACACCCAGCGCTTCAGTCCAGGCTACGGAAATGGATTTAATGAGGCTCCGACTCGAACTTTTGAAGAAGGAAAAAGAGATGGCCATCCGGGAAGCAGAGTTGTCAAGACGTGAGCTGGAATTATTGCGCCTAGCACCAGCTTTCGATGGTTCGGGGGGCGATTTTGAGACGTGGACGAGCCAGCTCCGACTTCTACGTGACGTATACGGATTGCGAGACGACGCGTGTCGTATCCTCATCGTGTCGAGACTCCAAGGGAAGGTGCTGGACTGGTTCCATTCTCGACCCGAGCACATGCCAATGGCGGTTGAGACCCTCCTGGAGCAGATGGGCTCCATGTTCTATACTGTGCTTTCGCGTACTATTTTGTTGCTTTCTATACTGTGACCTGTTGTTGCTTGCTGACGACGTCAAGCTATTTCATGCCATTGATAATCCTGATAGTACTCCACTTATATAAGCAGACCTTCGTAATCTAAAATTGGGGTAAAAATTGGGTTAAATGCCCTATTGTTCATTTCTCACATAAAAACTACAATACACTGTTTAATTACACTCTTCCTAACTCCTAATTATCTACTGTTAATGATATTCGTGACCTTGGCGTCACATTCTCGACAAACCTCTTCTTCACTAGACATATCATCAATATCACTAGCATTGCATTCAAAGTTTTGGGTTTCCTTAATAGTGTCTTTAGATATTTTAAGAATATCTAAGAATTCTATATTGTTGATGTATGCATGCTCACTTGGAATATTCTTCCGCTATTTGGTCTTGAATGGGTCGTCGAATGACGATGTGTGAACATGATTTTTGTTATGTGTATAATTAATTAAAATTATGGCCTGAAGAACGCAGACTCTAATAAACTTAATGGCGTTATCATGTATCCTGATATCTTACCTCGCTTTAAATTAATTACGCCAGCGTCATTCAGAAGCAATTATGTCCTACTGCTTCAAGAGGCCCACCCCACGAATTATAGACAATATAATTATATAAACCGCATAATTATGAATGTGAAAAAATTCTATGTATCGCTTCACTTCTTTAGTTCCCAAGTCTCTTTTAGACATAGATCACACAACATATTACCTACAACCACTATAGCAAAATTTCAGTCGACTAAAAACTATCGACTAAATAGTCGATAGTATGTTGCCACTAAATAGTCATTAGTTGACAGTTTCATTTAGTCGATGGTGCCCATTGTTACGGCCTTTTCCAGGGATTTCTTTTCAGCTGAAAAATCAGGCGTGAATCGTGGCCCGTGGAGCCCTGAAGAACTCTGCTCGTTAGGAAATTCTGGACTTCTTTTAAAGGAGACAACTTTGATTAGAAAAACAGGTCTTTATTGATCGAGGGTCAATACTGAAATGGACTCCTTTACAAAACGATCGTTTTTGTTACATTTGTTAATACAATATGTCCTTAGATACCAGGAGCCAATAAAATAATTATTAGATTATGAAATAATTTCTGATTTTCTAATACATTTCATTCAGCTATTGATTTTCTAATTTTCAAATGTCTAACATATTTGCCATAATTTAATATACTTTAGAGAAGGAGTAAAAGCGAAATTCGACTGTTAAAACATACGTTTCTAAGCAAATATTAATTAATTGAAATATGCATTTTAAAAGAATACAGAGCTGATTTAAGTTGCTTTTAAATAATGCCAACTTCACTTCCACCTATTTTTCTAATTACAATCATATACTTACCTCAATTTGAATTTCACGCTTGTGAAGCTTACGCTTGACGCCGCTACAAGATGACGGCGAGATACACAACACCTCCATCCTTATGTAAAAGGTGTTCTCTCATGGAAACAGCTTTTTCCAAAATATATGTTTACATTAATCCTTTTTGATTAACTAAGCCTACAGTGTTTTCGACAGAACGTTCACACAATTTTGTCCATAACATGCAAGTGAATTGCTTTACATAGTGAAGTGTGTTTGAGCCATGGACCTAAAGGACGGTGCATAAAGTAGACTTCTGGACGCGGGGAGTAAAGCTCTCAGGGGGGAGGCGGTACTCCATTTCAGCCATATTGTGCCGCTAACAAAGCGCTGCTACCTTTTTTTTTTTTTTTTAACGTAGGGGAAATGCCTTATGCACACCTCGAAGTCCTGGGGTAGGACACCGAGGTAGTGTGGGACTCGCACCCACTAAAACCCCTACGACAGCCTTCTCGGGCGGAACCGGTGGTGGCGGGATCTCAGATGAACACACCGCCACCACGGCACCAGTGCTCCTCGAGGAGCCCGTTCCGTGGGGGCGATCGAACGCCCCCAAAGGGTGACCTATACCCAGGTCACCCCCCCTTCTCCACTCCGCCGGTGCCAGAGGACTGCACCCTGACACCGGCCCCACCCGGGCCGCTTTGGATGCAGTTGGGTACCCGACCCCAACTGCATCAGCGACCCCGGCAGGCGAATGTGTGCGCGGAGCGGGGAGCCACCAAGGCATAAGCCCCGGCTCTCCGCGGCCCCGCACACACGCGCCCGCCTAACCCCCGGCAGGTCCAGCCTGCCTGGACGCGTGCGCGGAGCGAGGAGCTATCGAGGCCTAAGCCCCAGCTCCCCATGTCCGCGCACGCGCCCGCCCCACCCGCGCAGGCCCAGCCAGCGAGGAGAGCGAGGCGGGACGCCTACGGAGGGACCCGCCCGCCGTCGACGTCCGCAGAGCCGGCCGTGCGGGTCCCCCGGCCACGTCCACGGCTCCGCCTCGCTCTCCTACTTTCGCGGCAAGCGGGATCGCGCCTTTCGCGATCCCGCTCGTCGTCCTCCTTCCGCGAGACAACAGTCTCGCAGAAGGAGGACACCGCTTTCCAGGACCTCTCGCTCCCGACCATGGATGTGACCACGGCCGGGAGCGAGAGGTCGTGCCCCACCTCCAACCGGAGTGCCCGCCTTTCTCTGGCAAAGGCCGGGCACTCC
>NW_015374575.1:10573-11330 GCF_001272555.1 Dufourea novaeangliae | reverse complement strand
CGAGTCGTACCCCAGGTTCCATAACTGGGGTCCCAGTACGGACCCCTGGGGCACGCCTCGGTTGACTCTCCGTCTCTGGATCGAGCCCCTTTGGCCCGGGTACTCGATCCGCCTATCGGCCAGGTAGTCCGACAGCACGACCCGGAGATACTGAGACACTCCGTGTTCACAGAGTGCCTCCCGGTTCGTGTTCCAGCGGATGGTGTTAAACGCATTGGCGATATCCAAAGATATCGCAAGCGCAATACTACCGCCGGAAACTGCCCGGCCCGCGGGGGAACGGACGCGGTCGATCGCATCGAGCGTCGACCGGCCCTCGCGGAAACCGTACTTGCAGTCTGCCAGACCACCCCCAGCCAAGCTCCTCGAGAGGCGGGAAGCGAGCACTCGCTCGAAAAGCTTCCCCGCCTCGTCGAGGAGACATATCGGCCTGTAGGCAGACGGAGAGTCTGCGGGCTTTCCCTGCTTCGGGATGAGGACCATCCGGCCCCGCTTCCAGGGCAGCGGGACCCGCCCCGACTGCATACAACTGTTGAACAGATGTATGAGTCGGGGCCCGAGGACGCATGAGGCCAAACTCAGCGCCCGGCCTGGGATGCCGTCAGGCCCCGGAGCCTTATTGGCTCCGATGTGGGCGACGGCATCCGCGAGCTCCTCTCGCGTGACCCCCAGCTCGGCGGACCAGGTGTTCGGGTCCGCCGGCAGCCCAAGCGGTCGCGAGCCCTCCTCCGGATCAACCGGAAAGAGGGTCCCGACG
>NW_015374575.1:3866-8049 GCF_001272555.1 Dufourea novaeangliae | reverse complement strand
ACAGGGGGGTCGAGACTCTCGGTGACCGGGGGGGCGGCGGGCCGCACACGTCCAAGGACGATGCGGTACGGCCGCCCCCACGGGTCACCGTCCAGAGTCCGGAGAAGCTCGCTCCAGGCGCTGGCCTTGGCCCTCCTAATGGCAGCCTGCAGTTCCACCCTCGCCCCGCGGTATTCCTCGTATAACGAGGATTCCACCGCGGGGAGGGAGATGGCAATACCTAGACTATCCAAGGTGCATGGTGATCTCATAAAAACCCAGAATTTCCTCTAGGTCCTGATCCGTCGGTCTTGAACCCATTGCAATTAATTTTGAACTTTCCCTTCGGAAATTCCAGTTTTATTACACGTCATTTAATTTTCAAGATTGAAAGAAACTAATTTGCCGTTCTAGAGTTGCTATTATATTCGTGCAAAATACATATTCGTCGTAAACGAATGTTTAACTTGCAACATTCACGGAAGAAGTTTATATATTTCCCAATCTTTGACAACTATATTTTACCCTTTATTAATGCGTAAATTACATATTACTGAGCAAGAGATGACGAGGGCCTGAGATGTAAAGCAAATATACTTCTGTAAGATATGCACGGCTCTGGCTGCGGTTTCATCAGTGGGCATTCAGTTATCCGCAAAGTGCATAGTTGTAAAATCTCTCGGGTGGCCCACTCCACGAAAGCTGTTTCACCCACAGTACACGCGCCACACGATTTTCTACGATGCGCGTCAAAATGCTCGTGTTCGGCTTGACGTTGCACGAAGTCGTTAGCTGCGCGTCGAGCGTTTAAAATCGACCCTTTCAAATGTGTTCTGCAATGCGCGTTGCACAGATTTGGACCTGCCTTTAGGGTGACGAAGAGAGGCAGGAAATTGACAAAGGCGCAGACGAAATTAATTTGGAATTTCAAGGGCTGCTCAGTGCCGGTGGAGATCAATCAGTGAAAGAATGATTGGCTTTCATCATCGCAGCTCCACTTGAGAGGGAAGATAGACTGGAAAGGAGTTGGAAAAAAAAAAAAAAAAAAAAAAAACACGAAGACATTCACACCGCCGTAATGACTCGCGAGAGCGCGGAAAACGACGGGTTTTCGCGGGACGACTCTCGGCAGTGGATAACGACGGGTTTCGATGCCTTGATTGACGATTTGGATGCTCGACTCGATTGCGATGCGTAGGTGATTCCGAACACCGGGAAACGATGGCTTTCACGACTCGGAGTTCAACACGACTCTAACGGCTCACGGGTGGATCGCGATCGAAGAGAACAAAGCGTACTGAACTGATTCCGCGTGATCGAAATGAACTTGACGCGAGAGATATTGCTTTTCGATCGACTTTCATGGACACGGCGACAGGTGAAACGCGAACGACCCGTCCCCCCTAAGCCGCGACAATAATAGGCACATCCTTCGTCCGATAAAGTTAATTATGTTCTCTTATTAATGATATTGAAATACTATGGAATAAAAAGACTTTCTTTTTTATATAAATCGATTCTTCTTAACATGCTGCGTAATAAAGTATTAAGGTAATATGTCTAGCTTGGTTATCATCTTTTACCCATTACGTGTGATCCGCGAGTCAAGAAACAATGACATTGCCACCAATATTCATTCTATCAATATTCATTGCACCAATAAAAACACAGCAACATTTTATTAAATCAGTATTATATACATTTCGCTGTCTGTGATGAGATATGCGTGTTAAACGCGACACCGTATGTGTTCCGGCCTGAGCGTGCTGGGCGACAGAGTAGGGTACATGCACGTGTGTGAAAAATAAGTGTGAGCGAGGGGACGTGTTTCCGTACAGATAATGGTAGTGCGGGAATTAATGCCTACAGTATTTGGTTCCACGCTAGCATATACAAAAACCTATTCAGTTCAGTGGTAGCATATATCAGAACCATAAATTTACCGTATTACTGAACAGTTCAGTTGTGCGACGCACCTAAATACAGGGTGTCCCAAAAATGTCCTCCGACCCGGAAATGGGGCACTCGGGGGGTGAATTGGAACAACTTTTTCCTTAGCAACAATGTAAACTGAGGCTTCGTTACCGAGATATTAACGAAAAACCGCGACCAATCAGAGCGCGAGTTTGCCAGCAGAGTTCCCGCGCTAGCGGTGGCTACGCGCTACGCTTGTACTACGAAACTCCAAACAAGTAGGTCACTATACATCGCATGAAACCGCGTATAATAATAGCAAACAAACAAGACGTAACAAATAAAATCATACTTTTTATCATCTGTTGTTTGTTATTTAAAGAGATCAATGAATGAAACGTAAATGTAGGCAAATTATGTGTCACGTAAAAAGACGAATGCACATTTAAATTTTTGTAAATTCCTTTTGACGAATTTGTAAATTTCCTTTTCAAATAACGTGTGAACGAAAAGGTAATGTAACAGAAAATAAACGAGAAGTGATCGTAAGTTGGTATTGGTATAAAAATTCGTAGTTTAATAACTTTCAACAATGTTACTGATAATGAATAAGTTTCTTCAAAAAGCCCGAAGAAAAAGTTAGGTACAGAAACTTGCATAATTATCGCCGGAAATAGTTTAGTTTAGTTTATGCCAAGTTCTCCCGGGAGAGGGGAAGTGCGATTTCCCCCCCAAGGCCCAGCTGTGGCTCGAAACGCCGGTAGCTTTCACACAGCCCTGCAATAGGACTGCGGTGGGCATTACCCGGGAAGACTGTTTCCCCCGGCTTTCCAACCCGACCAACTTTTTTAGGCCCGGGCCACATGGAGGCGAGGAAGTACTCGCCCGGGGGGCGGAGAGTCACTAGGATCGTCCCATCCCTACCTGAGTAAGTAGCTAAGGGAGTATGGTCGTCGGGGCAACCGATCCTTCGTCTCCTAAAGTGAGTACCGGCTCACTCTTTGCTTCACCCACAGACCGAGTCTGTACCAGGGGTGGAATTCATCGTGCTTGCGTACGTTCCATCATCGAGAGAGAGCTGTGTCGCCTGTTTCAACCCCCTAGTCTGTGTTACCTGCCTATGTCCCGAATACTTCAGGAGCCCCCCTTCTCTGATACCCCTCACAAATCTACCATCCCCCTTCAAGGACAGGGAGGGAGTCCCGGGACTCCAACAGCGATACATGGGGAGGCCGTTCTAGCCGACCTCAAGGAGAGACGTGTTCGGGTTCGGCGATCACCTCCCCTGGGTGCCGCGGTGGATCATTAATGAATCCCCCGCCATGTGAATCTAGTCTAATTCTAAAGCTGGGTGTGTGAATTTAATAGAGAGGAAGAACGAGGTAGAGTAGATCGCGCCCTCCCGCCACCCTAGATTCTGCAAGGAACGCGACGCGAGACGGTAGCCCACCGGACTTCGCCGAAATTTCTCCAAAGAGTAAATATCAGTTTTATCAGGGACCACCGTTCGCGTTCTGGGTCGAAGAACGCACCCGTCCCTAATGGTCGACGCTCTCTCTCTCCGGCGTACCACGGATCGTTGCAGCGTGTGCCAAGCGCCCCCGTGACCCGTCGACATATGTGTTCCGGGGTCACGGTTTTTTACCGGCACGTGAGGCCTGTTTTCAGTAATGCCATACTATACGTCTGGCGCTCCGTTCGTGTAGAACTGCTTTGTCCCGCAAAGACATGCTCTTCATGCTTCCGGGACTCGGTTCGCCAGTATACGCCCCGCTGTCCGTTATCGCAATCGGGCCCCTTCGCGTAAAAACTAGACGGGACGACCAGGCCTCCGAGGAGTTATATACCGTGGAACGTCCCATAACCCACCTTCCCTCGGGCCCGATTGAGCGATCCTGGTGATAGGTGTCCTGTCTCTGTTTCTATGGTGCCCGTTCGGAGGTCCACCAAGAACCAGTATGCGACCTCGCGTCCTTAACCGCTACCCCGTAAACTATCCGGTATCGGTGTCCTTTGCCCGCAGAACGTCATCACGGGCCGGTGTTTGTGTGTGCGTTCGGTGTACGTGTTACGTCCCGCGTTGCGGTCGTTACTTTATTTCTATTTTCGGGTCCTGGCTCTTTTAAGGTGCTAAAGCACGCCCTGTCTAAACTTACCGATGATATACAGAATTAGGATATGGAACGGGAGGGATAGGAAATCACTCTCGTTTATAACAACAACAAGATATATTCTAACAATGAATAAAATAAAATATACAATGAAGTCTTAACATACCAATGATGATGAA
>NW_015374575.1:3620-3853 GCF_001272555.1 Dufourea novaeangliae | reverse complement strand
TGGTTCAGTCGGGTTTCGGGTCCTTGAAGGGGCGGAATACTTGCTGGCGCTCGGAGCCGTGATGCAGGGGTCGGCCATTGCGGGATATGGTATCACCGTCTCGGACGACACACTTCGCGGTCCGGTGTCTTATCGAACTCGCCTGTTAGGCCGCGCGTAATCGCAAAGTCGCGTCGCACTGAATAGGAAACGTCACGGAACCCGATACTGAACAGCTGAGTGACCGCTGTCGC
>NW_015374575.1:0-459 GCF_001272555.1 Dufourea novaeangliae | reverse complement strand
ACTCCTCCTCATCGACCCCCATGTCGGCGGACCAGGTGAACTGGGCCGCCGGCTCGAGCGGCCGGCGATCCTCCTCCGGATCGTCCGGAAAGAGGGCGCCGACCACTCGCTCGAGCACAGGGGGGTCTGGACTCTCGGTGACCGGGGGGGCAGCCGGCCGCAATCGCCCCAATACGATGCGGTACGGGCGCCCCCATGGGTCACCATCCAGAGTCCCGAGGAGCTCGTCCCAGACTCCCGCCTTGGCGCTCCTAATGGCCGCCTGTAGCGTCACCCTCGCCCGGCGGTAGTCCTCGTACAACGAGGCCTCCACCGCCGGGTCGCGGTTCCGTCTACGACGGGCCCAGGTGAAGCGACGCCGCGCCGCGTTGCATGTGCAACGAAGCTCGGCTATGACGCCGCTCCACCAGTACGAGGCCCGTCTCGGGGCCCTCCTGGCCCGGGGCATGGCGGCGTCAC
>NW_015374574.1:4016-4834 GCF_001272555.1 Dufourea novaeangliae | reverse complement strand
CCGCGGGGCTCGTTGGGTCGTGGTCCCGCAAAGACATGCTCTTCATGCTTCCGGGACTCGGTTTGCCAGTATACACCCTGCTAGCCGTTATCGCATTCGGGCCCCTACACGCTATATTCTACTCAAGGTGGCACGACCAGGCCCCCGAAGGGTTTAATACCTGGAACGGCCTTCGCCCCCCTTCCCTCGGGCCCGAATGAGCGCTCCTAACGTCTGGTTGTCTTACCTCTGTTCCGGTAGCATCTTATCGAAGATCCGCCCGGTCCAGTCTGTGACCACGCGTCCTTAACCGCTATCCCGCCTGCTACTCGGTATCGGTGTCCTTTGCCCACGGAACGTCGTCACGGGCTGGTGTTTGAATGTGCGCTCGGTGTACGCAAGCCCGTGCCAATGTCCGCGATCGAACTCCCCGATTCCTATCTTAAACTAGTTCGAGAACGAAGGGGGAATTTAGGCCTATTTGTCCCGTCCTTGGACAAATACTTCTGCCTACCCCCTTCACGGACGGTCCACGGGTTCCAGGCCCTCGCCACCCCCGGGCTACCTCCCGGAACCCACCCGGTCCGTTGTTCTCCGCGAATCCTGTGTCTGTCACTGCGATCCCCCCACGCGGGGGTTACTGGTTTTCTATCCCAGTTTTCCCGTCGTCCTGGGACCACAGCGGGGATTGAGAGGCAAAAATACGGCTGGAGTCGATAGGGTTCCCCATCTATCTTTTCCCCCGTGTTGCCTCTTCACGAGTGGTCTTCGGGAAGCACGTCGGCAGGCTTACACCCCCTGTCTGCTTTTACCCTCCCGACTCGTATCCCAACACCCCG
>NW_015374574.1:0-3240 GCF_001272555.1 Dufourea novaeangliae | reverse complement strand
AGGACCTGTCGCATCACCCACGCATATGGCCGAAATTCGGAGAAAATGCGTGGATGGAGACAAACATAACGCCTCAGTCAATCTGCAACACCCAAGAGCTCACCCGTCGGCACTATGTGTGGATTTCGAGTGATCTCCGGTGCTGGGAGAGAGACTACGACGATGCCGAATCCGTTCGTGTATCGCGAGTCAAATACGACGCGGAAACCACCATCCGCTCCGGCCGGTTGAACCGGGGGGGAGTACGAATACTAGCCCGTGCGTATGTCAACGATTGAGGATTTGTTGCAGCACTCACGCATATGGCCGAGTCCTCGGAGAAAATGCGTGAGTGGAGACGCGCAAAAAGCCCCAGTCCGACTGAAACACCCAAGAGCTCACTCGTCGGCACGTTACGTGGATTTCGAGTGATCTCCGGTGTCGGGAGAGAGACTGTGACCATGCAGAATCCGATCGTGATCGCTAGTCAAGTACGACGCTGAGATAGTCAAATTTCGTGGTAACCAGTGAATGTAATCGACGATTCTACGATACGATGACAAGGACACGTGAATCAACACGCATTCAACGTACCTTGTCTACACACGATTGTACAGAGCCGAAAAACAAGTATCGTTAAACCGAGACAAATACTTTAAGAATGAAATCGTACCTCTCTACTATTTTACGGCTATGTACAATACAATACAACGTTACACTGACTGCTGCGTGGTTCACGACTGATAACTTTAAATGCCGATAAACTTCCCAAAATTCCGTGTTGTGGCAGTGCCAAGGCGCGGTTTGTGCACTTGACTCCTCGGTTTGAGGCGCGTACGTAACGAGGGCAAGAAAGGCGGTTTGACAATCTTACCAGGTCGGTTTGACCTCTCGCTTACGTACCGGGATTCGCCGTACGGACCTCCTTCAGAATCGCGTGTTTATCAGTTCACTTCCCAGCGCAGAGTGCTGATTGACGAGCTCGCATCGACCTCCTTCGATCAGCACTTGGTGGGGATCCATGCGCACGCATTCTCATTCATGGCGTGGTTCGCGAGCACCGTAGATCCTTGCGGTGGTGGGGATCGCGGCTGCTGGCCCGATATATATATATGTATATATATCTACCTTATTTAATTATGTAATCGGAACGGTTACAAGCGAGTCGCACGCGTATTCCGCTCTGTAACTAAACAAACACATCACGTTACCAAAATTCACATTAATTCGATTTCTGCGTTTTTGTATCGTATTATTCTACCAAAAGCGTAGTAGTCGTAATTACACATATACACGCGCGCGCCTCGCACGTAACAAGTGCAAACGTTTTGATGGGTTTAACTCTACCAGAGCAGACTAATAATTGCTGTAGATATAATTTAATAATAATTTAATGAAATACATAAACATTTTTTATAACATATCTATGTATTTTCAATAAAAATGTTTATTATAGTAAACAAATTTTTTGAACATTATTACCAGTGAGTGTATATAATTAAATTATATTAAGAAATATACCATTCACCATAGAGTGGCATGGACATAACAGCTTCTTTTAAGAGATCACAAATTGTTCTTACAGTGTTCGTAATGTTTACTCCTTTCATTTTTAAATTCATTCTCGGAAGATCATTTTCAATTTCATTTTCAACAATGAAACATACTCAACCGTGTCAATTTTTATTTTAATCAACAATTTATTTACTGTGTTGCATTACGTTGTTACAAAATATATTGACATAATTGTTTACTGTTTCCATAAAGCCTTGGCGATTATATCTCGAGCAAAAAATCTGTCAAAATTTTTGCACTGATTCAATATCGTCTTAATTAAAAGAAAACTCAATATGGATTTCATATAAGAGCGACCATCTTTTATGACGAATCTTAATAAAAAGATCATTTCACTGTGGTTCATATAAACACATCGTGGAAGTGACATGATTTTATTTCAGATTACGAACACACTGTATAAAATAGCGTAATAGCAAAGAAGGAAAAGTATCCCAAAAATAATTTCACTCGTTTTCTTTCGTTTATTTCAAGTTTTGTATTTCTTCGGCAAAGTCATGGAAATCAGTTAAGATCTTCGTTCCAGGATTATCACCTTAAAAATTTCAACCTCTCTGAAATCTCCGTGGATCGAATAACTCAAAGGACACAGTAAACATTACTACGTCGCTCAAGTCTCCGTGTAATTATGTTAAGGGTTCTTTGATCCGGTTCAACGAGTCATAGATTTACGTCTTCGCAAAGTAAGCATTTCGTTGGATGGTAAATCTGAGAGCCGTACATACATATACATATACATTTTATGTGTACGTATTGACTGCAGGTAAGCTGGATTTCTTTGGAAGTATTAAGTTATACGACGTGAAATTGCCGATATTCCAATAGTTAATAATCAACTGTGATTAGTAAATGACAGATGATCTATAATCTATACATTCTTTGTTGTGCTAATAAAAAATTATGCCATCACTGTGCTTCTCGGTCTCTTTTGATTAATGAATTCTTGTTGTTATTGTTTGTTTAGACTACGTAAAATCGTTACTACTATCGTAACGTGAAATCGTTAGTCATGACATTCACCAGATGCTACCTCAACAAAAGATCATTATTTGTGTTGAAGGTTTGAAGGATTCATACAAGCTGATGATGCTAATTTTTATCAAAATGGAATATATCAAATAATATTCCGTTAGGAAGACACTAATTGTCACGTAGCACATTTCAATGGAATAATAATTATTTCCCAAAAATAAGAGCTTCCGTCACGATCTATAGAAGTAACAATTTCATATGGTACAAATTGGTTGAAGAAAAATGAAGCTGGAAATGGACTGCATGATACGGTTACATATCAGTTTGAAAGCGATTTAAAAATATTACCACTCAAATCCAAGATCTTTCGTAATAGAGTAACTCCGTTGCTTATATGACAATGCTATTGTTTCGATACGGATATCCGGGTAAACAGAACATTACCTTCGCGGTAATTTGTTTGATGTACGCGCTGTTTCTGGAATTACATTCGGGAATGTTTACTCATTTTCCTTAAGAGTTTGCAAGCGTCCTGTAATGTAACAAGTAATCTGAAATTGGATTTACTTAATGTCTAATCTGAAATTGTACCCGTTATTGTAATTTTAGTTAAGATGTGATAAATACTGGCGCCTTAGACGTATTAATGAAGAACCCATTACTCCGCGGTATATTTTTTATATATTAGCAACATTCTTGCTGAGCAAAAGGTAA
>NW_015374573.1:45189-48182 GCF_001272555.1 Dufourea novaeangliae | reverse complement strand
AAAAAAAAAAAAAAAAAAAAAAAAAAAAAAAAAAAAAAAAATTCATACAGCCGTATCGTGTGATACGTTCCGCGGCAGACATGGCCATATCGAAAGTGTTAAATGCTAACTTTATAATCGAACTTTTATACAATTCAATAATCTAAAGTTCCGAGTATGCTAATAAACTTTAATGAGTGCTACATAATATTTTACTGAATTTTTGTTCACCAACATCGTTCATTTTTATACTTTAGAAACAAGATATCCTTCATTGTAGGTTGAATGGCGACGCCCATTATGTTCTTGCGGCATACTCATCTCAGAAAATCAATTACTTTTACCGTAAATTTCACTTATGCAACGTAAGCTTCTATAATAAGACCATATCAAGAAGATTCTCGGTGCAACGCGCCACGTATATGTTCATTAGACTTAATGAAGCATCTTAATTATCCAGGAACGCCTTATGTAAGTGAAAGACAACAGTTGCATTGTGACGGCTACAACGATGAGCAATGTCCGACTCCATGGTTTTTAAATTTACTAAAACAAAGTTTCTTGCAAAACGAGTCGAGAGTTCGACAATAATAAACTATCAACTCTTCTCATAGAAAATAAAACAGAAAGAACAATTAATATTTTAAAAACACAAAGAATTATTTTTAAATAAATAGTTGAAACATTTTTTTTAACTAAAATAATTTTGACTAGGTTGTCTTATGTCTCCACTGTAAGCACCCACGAAGCTCATTTTGTTCAGTTTATTAGGTGATCAGTTATAATTAATTGAAGAAGGTTGACACTATATTTGAAACAGCTGTAAAATCAACAAATTCTAAAATTTTCATAAATTCTTCGAGATGCGTTTATACACCACTAGAGATTGTAACATATCCACGTTTCAACAAACTCCGAAATGTTACTCCAAAAACTGTCCGTTTTCCCGTGGAATGACCCCTACATAAATGATTTGTTATGTAGATGCCAACAAGTTATGACGTAAGCTGTGATAAACGCCTGAGCATCGCGATTAGTCGATAGCCTTTAGTCACTAAAAATAAGTGAAAAGTGCCCTTGATACATTTGTAGTTCCTTACACGTTATTCCTTTTCTATTTCTTTCTATTTTGTTCTTTTAAACATGATAGCAACGTACTAATTCCCATTTAACATAGTATTTCACATAACAGTGAATTTTGAAAGAAAGTAAAATATTGTATCTCAAAAAGTGTTGAGTTTTCAATGACCTTACTTCATACCTTTTATACGTAAAGTGACAGGGGAAATGAAGTTATGTAAACAAAATTGTAGAGTTCCATTTAAAAAAAAGAGCAATTGTACTTCGCAATTGCACCAGTGTATTTGTGTAAGAAGTTGTACAGTAGTATGATAGAACGTGTTATACAATGCAATATTTTCCTCTAAGACT
This sequence comes from Dufourea novaeangliae, assembly GCF_001272555.1. Classification (NCBI taxonomy): domain Eukaryota; kingdom Metazoa; phylum Arthropoda; class Insecta; order Hymenoptera; family Halictidae; genus Dufourea; species Dufourea novaeangliae. The sequence goes on along the minus strand of NW_015374573.1, from coordinate 46,772 downwards.
TTTTTCTAACTTGACTTAGAACAGAGTTATATGTATGTATAGCCCGACCCAGTTACTAGAAACACCCTGTATAGCTTTACTCGGAAAAAGGAGAAGCTCAGAATCTTGTGTAACTTCACAACGTGCAGCAGAATAAACCTCTTATTATATTTTTAAATGTTTTACTTAATTGCACGACTACGAATCCAACAGATAAATAATTAACTACTTTCAATGACTAACCTTTATATAATCAATTAAACTTTCAACTATTATTCGACATACTTTCGGTATAATTTTTTAAATAGCTTGTTTCGATGTTTTAAAAAGGTATTGCAAACTACTGTAAGAATCCCCGGTTGCCAGAAATCTTAAAGTAATTGCCAATCTTTCTTCAGTTGTAATACATTTTCTGAAGACACTATCTTCTTCGTATTGCAGTTTTGTCCTTGATATAATTTAATAAAACCGAAAAGTCTTCTGTCGACATGCATGTGAAATTTTTAAATTAATTACTTCATAATTCAGCGTTTAATTTTGTCAGAAATATTTCATTTCGTTTGTTAGTGTATCTTTTCTTTATCCACTAACACTTCTTGTCCTTCCTCAATACAATAACCTAGCACTAGCTAATGTAGTATCTCTACTCATGGCTTCTGTTCTTCGGAAACCAAAACATTCTGTCACGTGCTCGCTTTGATGTACGGTCAACAACGACGACTGAATTGGACTGAACAGCTCGGCGAATGCTCAGTTCAAACTTCGGCTCGCCGTCCATATCAACAAAAGTTCGCTTCTTCGGCGTTCGTTTGGTGCACATTCCTACTATTTTTATCGGTTAATATCACGTGACAGTGTATACCTGATAACTTGAATAATTTATCACTATAAATAATGCAAAATCGCTTAAGCGCTTATCGATATTTTTGAGTAAATTCAAATCCAAACCCTGCAATATCTTCAAGCAAAAAAAGGGGCCTTACGTTATTTTTAAAATAAACGTCTCATATGATTATTTAATTATTTTGAACGGTGTAATATTTACTGCCACTGTATATCGTGTGCATAATTGTCAGGTTGCTCGAGTTTTGCAAATTATGGAAGTCAATTGTGAAGTATATCGTACTCACTTTTATAAATTCAGCTTTAGAATTTTTCAGATTTCCATTGTATGACGAATGTCTTAAAATCGATGCAAGTTTGTTAACATTTTTTTCGGCATGCTTAACACTAATCATACCAAGACTTAATATATACCTATTTCTACCATAGCGGGTCAAATGACCCGACTTTATGTTTCATGCTTGAATGTATGAAATATGGATGTTAGGAAGGAAATAAAAATATAAATTAAATTTATTATAATTAAACAAAATAGTATGTTGAGCATTTCTATTACAAAAGCAAAAAATAAAAATTTTTAATTCATAGTTCAACGCATTTTTTACATATAAGTGTTTCCATTGTACATTTTCCGCAAACATATTTTTTACATTTAGAGCAAATTTTGTTGGTTTTATTTTCTTTACAGTATCCTATTTGACATCTCATACGTTTATAAGCATCTGTAGTAGACTTAGGCAACGATCCTTTCGTATTTGTTT
>NW_015374573.1:42232-44670 GCF_001272555.1 Dufourea novaeangliae | reverse complement strand
AAAAAAAAAAAACTTTTTATAACTGTACATTAATTACTTAGAAAAAGTCATGAAGTCAAATGTGCAAACGCAATAAAATTATACGTGCATTTTCAATGCAAAAGTTCAAAATGGGTCATTTGACCCGTTATGGTATGTTTAGTGTTAATAGGTGAATTGAAGGTTAAAAATACGCATACTCTGCAGAGATCATAAGTAACTGTACATACACAGGGTGAGTCAATAAGAACTACTATCTAAAATAACTAGTTACCTATTAGTTGTATCAGAAAACGTTTCAATGTACATATTATGTAGTATTTGAAGAGACTCATCGGATGGATACAATTTGATTTTTTTATATTTTATTTTTTTTTTAGATATCCAGGTGACCTTGAAATTTTTCAAGGTTAATGCATCTTTTTTTAATACCGTCATGTTGTCGTTGAATTTGCTCTACCATCGACAACAACGTGGTATTAAAAAAAGATGCATTGGCCGTGAAAAAACTCAAGGTCACCTTGATATCTCAAAAAAAATAAGATTTAAAAAATCAAAGTGTATCTATCCGATGCATCCCTTGAAATGCTACATAATTCATTAAAACATTATTCAATACACCCAATAGCGAACGAATTATTTTAGATAGCATATAGTTCTTATTGAAACACTCTTTATAAGATCCGATTGCGTGTGGCACCGTTACGGCCAATTATGAAAATACGTGTAATTGGAGGTGGTCCATCTAATTTGATTCATCGGCAACTTATAATCTCTGCATAGTACATAACGTTCACTTGTGGTTTCAGCGTACATGAACAAAACAGTTCAACTGTAATGTATGTTTTAGCACTGTTTGATCAAAGCGATATGGACATGTCGCGATCATTAATTCAGGCACGTTATGCGTCAGCTAATTATAAAGAATCAGGGCTAAATTTCTCCATCCCCATTATTGGTCACTGGAATGAATCTGGAATTCGAGCGCTCCGTGTCACGATGTACCTTGAAATGCTTATCCATATGTAATTTGCACTTTTTTTTATCGTCCCCCCCCCCCCCCGCCGACTTTATGTTACTAGGAAAGCCCTTATCACACTTGTTAGAAATGCATAAAACAAACTGAAGATTCTACATAGGTATATGTAGAGCACTTATAAGGTACAAAGATGTGCAAATAATTAGACAGACTCGAAAGTGTAAAAAATATAAGATAATATTGTAATAATCTATGCATTCGAAAAACCTTTTGTAACCCTCCTGCAATGTATCTTTAGAATAAATATTGTATACGTACTACACATATTTGTGATATTACTATGACATTGTTAATAAATTACTAATATAGGTACGTTCAAATCATTACGAAAGTGGCTTAGTGAATCATTAATCTGTATAACTATAACATAACGATATAAAAGTGTCCATACACTATATTTCCAATATTTTATTCTTGTATAATATGATTGGAATAAATATTAATAAAGCACGTATATACATATTAGTTTTAATTGCCTATGGATACTACATATAAGGTTATACTAAATTTAATTCCATTCTAACGTGTAGTTTGTTGATAAATATGTTTCAATGTTGAACTTCGTAATATTACGATCGAAACTAGTGTTGTATAAAGCTCGAGTCTTTGAAGCTACAAAGCTTAGCCTTAAAGACTGAGTCTTTAAGGCTACAATCGTATGAAGCTCGAGGCTCAAGGCTCGAGCTCCAAGGCTCGAGTCGTCGAGGCTCGAGGCTCGAGTTTCAAGGGTTTGAGCAGTCGAGGCTCGAGCCTCGAAGCTCGAGGCTTTTATGTTTAACACGTTCACTGCTGAGCGTGTTTCTGCTGGTTTTGTCTTCAGCGCCAAAGAGTGATTGCCCATTAGAATCATATAATAATATATTACACAATATGATTGTATGTATTATGCAAACTTATCATGCGTAGTACATTAATCTTGCTGCCGGTCATCTATGACTCCCACGGCGTAAGAGTATGTTTCCAGTCCATCAGATAATACTATATTTTGAACATTACAGACAAATTTTTAGCAATGTTTCATTTCGTCTACTATTCAATGGTTATTTTGTTTCATTTTTCATTTCCCTTTCTTGGTATCAATCTCTCATGTGTTTGCAGTCATCGCTGTATTTTTTAAAAACTGTATAAAGTATAATATTATAGATTTAGTGTAAATTCCATTATTTAACACTTAAGGGTTCTAGAGGGTTGAACCTTAAAGCTTCAGACTTAATGTGGAATAACACAGTGACGATTGGCAAAAATTAAGTTTTTTATATATATACTTTCAAAGTATAATTTTTCGAAAATATTCTACCAGAATATTAAGTCGAATATCACGTGAATAACGAAAAAAATGTCCCAACTTTGATCAATGAACCGTGAACAAATTGAGAAATTATTTTGTTCGACGCGTAACATCCTATGACTCGTATATCTT
>NW_015374573.1:41070-42154 GCF_001272555.1 Dufourea novaeangliae | reverse complement strand
TCAAGGTCTGTACATTACTTCACTACATACAATTTATACGACTCGAGCCTTCAAGCTTAAAGGCTCGAGCGTTAAAGACTCGAGCTTTCACGACTCAAGCTTCGAACCTTGAGGGTTCGAGCCTTTAGGGTTTGAACCGCGACTCGAGCTGTTAAAGCTCAAGACTCGAGGCTCATTTTAACAACACTAATCGAAACAGTCTCCGTTCACTATCTAACAATGAGATCTTCGTGGAATCATTGCAACCGAGGTTCCGGAGATACTTCAAAGGTAAATGCAAATTAAAATTAAAATAATGTTCCCAAAATGAAAATGCCAATTGCAATTCGTGAGTTAACTGTGAAATTGAGAGAAGAAGGTCAATCGTTCAGACAAATTACTCAAACGATGAAACGAATTAAGAATTACATTAATTAATAGTGTTGGTAGTTGTGTACTTATACAGGGTTCAATTTGTATTAACGCACTGCATACGGACACCAAAGTACATACATGCATATGTACATCGCTTTGATATTCTATTTTACTCATGCACTAATAGTTCCCTAAAACTGAAATTCATTCATGCAGTCAAATTGTTGCGAGCACTGAACCTTGCTATGACTTATAAAATAGGTACAAAAACATTAAAATATATTAAAAGGCAGAAGAAAATAATATTTAATTGATGAACAATATACCGTAAGCAAAGTGTTGGAAACGCAAGCACCGAAGTACGTATCTCAAAATGAAATCCTATCGGAGAAAGGTTCGCACGTTTCACTTTACATTTCACTTTGAGAACTTACAATAAATGAGCGTGGATTTTGCTTGATGTATGGCGCTTACCGTGAAGGAAACTAGTTCTTTTAAAATCTTGGAACATTTTTTAGTATAATGCATCTATGGATGTACAAATATAATACATATTTATTTCATTCATTAAAAGTTTTAAATGTCAACGATCAAATGCGTTTGTTAGCGTCAGCACGGTGGCGTTGAAGTCACGTTGCCGGATGGCACCGAGGGTAGAAAAATAAAAAGAACGGAACAACAAATGATTGATTCAGAATTGGTGTGGACATCATAGAGTAAAGGGCATATA
>NW_015374573.1:1116-40800 GCF_001272555.1 Dufourea novaeangliae | reverse complement strand
ATATAATTATTTACGTTTCAAAAATTGTTAAAAGTTCAGTTGATTTATTAAAAGTTTGTTCGTTCTTATAAATATTTTCAAATTTATTTATCACGTTCGTGAGCCACGCTACTTTTAAATGCAATTTATTTGCTACGCACGCACAACTAGAAAAATAAGTACATGAAACTAATACTAATGTGAATGTCAATTCAATATGCTCGTAAACCGTTATCAGTGTGCTTAGCATTCAGCGTGTACGGACGGAAACGCGTGATTAGACGATGCTAATCAATGACGCGAATACGTCTGCATAAATTTTATTCACCATCGTCACTGTGACCTCTAATACTGTGTCATTAGCACGGACTATGTTACATTGAGATTTGCATAATATCTTCATCCCACATTGTACTGAATGAGCCACCGTTTGAGCAAGAAACGCGTGGACTTTTCTACACAACACTGTAAGTATGGAGACACGTAAAGTTATGCATTCTGATTCCACTTTTCTGCCAACAAAATAAACATAGTGGTGTGATATAGTGACGCAGTGGTATAGTAAGATATAATATTGAAAAATCTATTTCTTGAGATAAATCCACGAAACGAAAAGTGTAATAGAAAGAGCAATGTGTAATCCATGTACCAGTAAGGAACTAAAAAAAGTTTAATCTTCAGATCTGTATGTGCACGTATCAATTATTTGATATTAAGGTTGTAATTACAGTTTTTGTTGCGAGTGATCGTTTCTGAGGAACCCATTTATACGGTATAATAGAAATTTGTTACTTAATAACAAAAGTGATAAAGACAAAACAAAATTTCAAGGTTTATTATTGATAAAATCTTAGAAGATGATAAATGTATTGAAACTTTCTTGAACATATTTATGGTTATAGTATATTTAAAATACTGTGAGCCTTGTGTGGACACATGTTTAGTGAATTTATTTTGTGTGATCATTTTCATTACGAATAAAGAAATTGCTACATAAGCGGTATGTCTCAAAATAACTGATCGTTTTAAAAATAGAGAAAAATACTAGTAACAGCATCTACAGGAAAATGTTGACATTGAGAAACTCATCCTTGATTGACATTATGTCAAAGTTTTATGATATTTGGATCCTTAGAAGCCGAGTTACAGCATCTAAAGTGACAGTACATTTTGTACACGGGTTGAAAGGGAGTTTGGATCAAACAACCAACATTAAATTGTGTTTTAAACTTGGTGAAACTTGCAAAAAATGTATGGCGATAATTGTTAATCCTGTACACAAATTTACCGCCGGCTTAAACGATTTGAAGTGGGTCGAAAAGACATGAACTATGAACGACGATAATTGTCCAGGTCATCCGTAAACAGGAATCATCGAAAAAAACATCGAAAATGTGCGTGAAACAATCAAGATACAGCCAAAATTTTTGGTACCATTGTTGGAAAATGATCTGTCATTATCAAAAGAAACGTTTTTTTGCAATTCGACCGAGCATTTGAAAGTTCATAAAGTTTCTAGACGGTTTGTTCCTCGCACATTGATTGGTGACCAAAAATAGAATCAGGTTGATCGTTGTGAAAATATCATTAAAACCGCCCATAATGACACAAACTTCCTAAAATCAATCGTTACTGGTTTACTTTTGGTTACTAGATTACTTTTTGTTTCCACGGCTTAAAATAACCCTGAAAGAAAAGCGGTAGTAGGGCTCCCAGACATTCAAAATGCCGTGACGAGGATTCCCAAAGAATTGCACAAAAGTACATAGAGCAGTCATTTGTTACATTCCTTGGCCGTGCAATGCAAATCGCTGTATCGCTGCGGAAGGAATGTGTTACGATTAAAATAAAACATTTTTTTCTAAAAAATTCTCTACGTTTTGTTATTCGTAAAAAGTTCGATTATTTTTGAGTCAATCCTTGTATTCTGCTATTACTTCATATAGATTTATCGTTTCATGGAACGTATGAATATCTTTATGAAAACCTACTTTAATGTTAATTATGTAAACTTTTGTACAGCCACTGCTGCATGAAACATGTACGTATCCGCGCTCCGAGACTATTCTCTTTCCAAGTAAGAATTTACTAGATTTTAAGAGAGCACGTTTATCGCTGTGTCTGTTAAAAAATTTATGGAAAAAATAGCAATTAGTGCAGTCTCTATGTCGTGAAATCTCAGATCATGCACTTATAAGATCACACTTACAAATAAATTCTCAAATTACAAGCAAGTCATTGAAAACTGAATCAACAATGTTTGTGTCACAACGAGAGACTGATCTCTACTTAACTATTTACAGGCTAAATATGACACACTTATTACTTTAAGAATAGAAAAGACTCGTATTTGAATACATAGATAAGTTCTAGTGATCCAAACCTTACTATTTCTTTGCCGTATCTCCTATATTTCATAAAGACTTTAAAAGAAAACGAAAAACAACGGTTCTTTAATTTTGTTATTAAAACTAGTGTATATACGTATGATATTTTTTATAGGTATGAAATAAAATGATTGGAAACATTTGAAAATGTTACTCTAGAAAAGCGTTTGAATGTACACAAGTAAAATGTGTATTATAAACTTTACTTGCTATGGAACAGTAGGTATATGATGTATGTATACGATTTCGTGAACTGGATAGTTTATTGTTAAAGTGTCGTAAATATTATATTATTAACATGATAATGTACGAATGGCTCAACCAACATGATGGCCCAAAATATCTCTGTTATTTTCAATTTATGTACTTATGACTTATGAAATTATGTTTAATCAACTAACAACACAATTTCCAAAAGTCATCACCTATAGTAATATAATTCATGAGATTCATGTACGAAAAATTTTAATTAAAATTACTAGTAATTTACATTATAATACGAGCTACAATTTTATACATTTCAGCAAGACCACTGATGTATTTCGTATTTTTCAGTTTGTAATAATTATGTTGATATAAGTAATAATTCAAATCTATATAAAAACATTATGAATACAGAAGCGTAAAATATTAATTTTTTTTACAGATTAGACATAAACGTAATTTGCAAACAGCAATTTGAAATCAAGTATCACTAAATAATGGACAAAGAGTTCATTTAGTTGCGTGATATTATAATTTAATGAATTATTCCTTTTAATACCTCTTGATTTCTGTTCCACTCAATATAAAATCAAGTTTACTTGATCTTTATGCAACATATACAAAGTGTCCCGCACAATTGAGACCAGCTAAATACATGTAATTTTCAAATAATTCGAAATCGATTCGAATAATGCACTTCTGAAGCCGTACTGCTGAAAAGTGAATTATATATTTTCTTTCTGTAGAAATAATATTACAGAGCTCTCGCGATTATTGACTCATTTTGATATACAATTATTGTCCATGCGTCATGCCCACCACTGGGAGGGGGCAGGGGGAGGCCGTAGAACTCGGCAACCGCATATTTTGTTACCGCGGCACGCCGAGACGGCTTCCCGTTCACGAGCCGACGACTGAACGTTGGGAGCCCACATAAAGGTTACATTCCCGAGTGTCGGTGAGACAATAATAATGCAACGATAAAACTATTTTATTTTTGGATCTTTATTAATGAAACGTTTATAAACATATTGGTGAGATTTTTCTGATTAAAATGAAATCAAACACGACAAAATTTGGGTCATATTTACTTATGATTTATCAGAATCGATAATGAACTAATATGAACTATTAACACTTTCTACATGAGTAAATATGATCCAAATTATGTCATATTTTGTATCATTTTAATCAGAAAAATCTCACCGATATACTAGTAAAAGTTTCATTAACAACGAATCAAAAATAAAAAAGTTTCATGCGCGCCGGGCAACAATGTATGAGCTCGATGGACTCGACGGACGGAATGGAGGATTTTACGACGATTAGTCATTAAAATGTAGCTGGATCACCTCCATTCACCTGTATTTTTATTATTGGCCGAAACAGTACACACACACAATCGGACTGTGTGGTCGGCTATAATATAACCATTGGTCGCCGAGAACGTCGCAGGAGGGCCACGCAGCCGAGTCAAGTGAGAAAAGAAGCTTTCTCTCTGTTTTTTACTGGCTTGTCCTTTTCTACGTTCGGAATACTATAAAGGTGAGTGCCGAGGCTCGAGCTTCGGGCAAAAAACGTATTCACGAGGGTCAGAAGCGTTTCGCGTGGTCCACGATTATAGTCCCTGCGCGGACCCAAGTTCGGGACAATAATCGAAAGTTCTGTAGTATATTTTGGTTTTGAAATATTCACCAATATTTTTATGTTTACGGATATCGTAGATCAGAGCACTACCCGTGAATCAGTACGTATACTGTGCATTATCAGTAGGTACAATAGTTGAATGAATTTAAAATTAATGTACTTTTTAAACTAATAGTTTCAGAATATACATATGTTGTATGTTCTTTAATATCAACTACTACACTGTCCAAAATTTCTATAGTCACCATGTTTTTTTATGAATTCTTATAATTATTCCATACCAATGAAAAATTTGTGTTTGGTAGCATTTTGGGATTAATTAAAGAAACCATACACATCGATTTAAAAAGATAAATGACATTTATTTTAAAAAAAATGCAATAATATAATTCAACAGAAAACACGGCGAAATTTCTATAAAGTAATTCGGTTTTTAAATAAGTAAAGTCGAAATTAATAATTATTTTTCATTATTTACATATTAACACTCAGTGTAACTTCCATTTTTTTTAATGAAAATACGAAAACAGATACGATGGAGCCATAAAATTGGTGGTATTTTGAAAATATACCAGCCGCAATTTCTATAAAGTCATCTTCATTTTCATAGATATTTTCAAAATACCAACAATTTTATTGTTCTATCGTATCCATTATTGTATTTTCATTCAAAAAAAGTGAAGATACACTAAGAAGTATTAATATAGAAATAGTGAAAACCAATTGTTAATTTCAACTGTATTTATGTAAAAAGTGAATGATTTCATAGAAATGTCGTAGTTGGCTTTCTGTTGAATTATATTTTAGTTTTGTTTTTTCTTAAATAAATGTTATATTAATTTTTTGAAACCGATGTGTACGCTTTATTTAATTAATCCCAAAATGCTATCAAACACAAATGTTTCATTGGTATGGAATAATTATAAGAATTCATAAAAAAACATGGTGACTTTATAGAAATTTCAGCCAGTGTATCTCGTATAGCTGTGCTGTTTACCTTGCTCTTTAGAGCTAGGAATCGTCCCCTATCACCGTCCGCAGATACTGTGGAGTAACAGTGATAAGAGTCTGAGCTTCTTTGTTTACGAAGAGACGTTTCTTGTTACGGAAGGGGAAACAGGCGCGTGAGGGGCCCCTCCCGAGAACCAAATTGGACAGCACTGTCGTACGCATAAGAGTTGCATCGATTAATACACTCAAAAGTGCAAGGTGACATTTAAAAAAAGCATATATTAAAAGGCTTTATATACACCAATATATACCAATGTAGGAATATTGTATGTACATACAGGGTGGGGCAATAACTATACCCACTTTGAATATTACCGTTATTTGTAATACAGTAGACATTCGTTTATTGCCGACCCTTTTATTGTAGCATGGGAACGCCCTTCGCTCACACGTATTCTCACACGCGTGCGCGCACCCCACTCTGTTGTCTAACACGTCCAGGAGGGAATACATACGGTATCGCATTTCCCTCGTGTATTTCATTACAGAAAGCGAAGTGTATATAATATTATCTGTTCGCGCCCGCAATGATTCCGAATGTTGAAGATGCACCGAATGTAGAACGTACCGAATGGTTACACAAACTCGGACAGTAAATGAGGAAACTTGGTTCAACAAAAACTAGTGAACTGTATTTAATATATAACAAACTTGGACGCGTGAATATTCAGGGGCTGTCCCTGCTCAAGAAACCAAGACTGACTTGTACACACACAAGCACCAGTTTGGTTCTATCAGTCACACTGACTGTTCAAAATGAGATTGATCTTTCTCCCTTGGAGTCCTGATTGAATCTGATACAAGTTTGTAAGACTGAAGGCCTCCTCGGTGAAGCGCCTTGCCCCCCACTCTCACAGTCCGCCCTCAGCGCACCACTTCGTGGGGGTGGAAATGTAAAATGCCCGCTAAGGTGGACGACAGTTTGGCAACCTTGGGGACTTTCCTCCAGGTACCGTACGCGAGGCTCCCTGCGAGCCGAAGCGCGAACAACAGCGTCCCGATACCCTTCGGAAAGCCCTGGTTTATGACATGGACCGTTAACTAATTTGGCGCGAGGGTGACTAAAAACTGCTGGTAGTATAAAATAATATTGTACCGTGCACATTTGGCGACCAAATGTGCAGGACAAAGTCTTTACAACTCCTCGCTCGCCTCGTCGATGCCATAAACCAATTCCTGGAACACGGTGTTCTAGAACATTATCTTAATAAAATCTTTCAATGTTTTTAGATGCTTTCAGTTATAATCAACTACATTTCGTAATATGCTTAATTCATATTGAATGTAAGTAGTTATGTAAGCAGATAAACTTATAACAAAGTCAGTGTTGGGCATAACCTCTTTGGGCATAAGAATGTTAAATGTCTAAGGTGGTTGATCATAGAAATTGAAAAGCTGCAAAAAGTTAAACATTCATACATACGACGTTTATAAATGAGATTAATTCGTATTTAAACAAATGTGTTTTCCTAGGGTGTGATAGTGCAAAATTTATTACAATAGTACAAAGTAAAACTGAACTAATAATACTGTTTTACATAAAAGATTATTCCTATAAATATTACATATATGAAATAATTAAAAATCTCAACCTGTATATAATTGTACAACTATTTCCGCTTAAGAAACAATTAATTTTTTCAGTATATTCTCTTCATTTTGTTACTTATAATATTTTACTTCCAAGGCACTTCTGAATATATGTATAAAAGTATTGGTAAATGTTTAATTATTTTTCCAGTGATCTCTACTTGAAAATATTAACAAAAGGTGCTTAATAATAAAATCATAGAACAATAGGATTGAATATCTTGAAAATATTATGTCACGATGACTGATTATGAATCAGAAGTAAAATATTATACCTAATAAACTCAATGTAATAAAGTTAAAACATTCATTGTCTATCAAACTGAGATGGGTGTACAATTATACGTATACAGGTTGAGCTTTTCTGTTACTTCATATTAGTAGCATCTAAATATCTTATTTTCCTGTAAAAAAATAGTCACATTGGTTCAGTTTTGCTCCTTACTGTATTTTGTTGCAATCACTAACTTGTGTTTTTCTACACTTTTATACATAAATAAGATAATTACTAAGCAAACGATAGTTGTTAATCATTTTGTATGTCACAATTAAACAAATTCAAATATTCATATTATTGATTACATTGTTTTCAATAAAGAAGAATAAATGAAACTACTGTTCAATTATACATGCATTATAAACAATGGTCCAGTAACTTTGATCACATTAATTATCTTCATTATTTCGACAGGTATAAACGAATTTTATTCACAAACCTTATCTGGTATCAGAGGGACTATAACATAGCAGAAATAATTTTATTATAGGTCGAGAAAAAATTAACAGTCTGTTACATTTTGTATATAAAATATCTCACGAATTATTAATTTTTTTCGCATATTACCCTAATATTTTATTACGCAGAATGTTTAGAGGAATCCACTTACGTAAAAAAATATTTTTATTCCACAGTATTTCAGTATCGTTAAAAAGGAAACATAATTAATCTTGAAAACTCAGGATATCCTCAACTAACGAAAAAATTGTTACTGCAAATCAATAGCCCTTTCCATAGTAAACAACTTCTGTGAATAAACTTTTCTGATGTCTCCAAAAAGAACGAAGATAATGAAAATGATCGTAAAATGCGTATATCCAGCCTAAACAACTGAACGGCCGAATGGTGGGGAGAGCGCGCGGGTGATTGGAGTTTCCTTATTGCAGTATTCCTGGAATTCTGGCCCTCTACAGTCCCGAAGGCTGCAATAAACGAATATCTACTGTAATATGAAAAATTTTACATACAAAACTTACACGGTATAGAGGGGGGCATATTGTGACACAAACATTTACTGCGTGGGTGAAGGTATAGAGAAGATTTCAAGGTCGTCTCTATTTTTTTTAATGGAATGCTATGTTTTTTTTATCGCGATGCGATAGCCGGTATTGAGACGACTTCAGCGAGCTATCATTGAAGGTCATGCAAGGTCAAATGTGGTAGTAAAATAAACTTTCTTACATTATGGGAAATGTTCGAAGTGGTGACCGTTTGCGTCAATGCAAAGTTGGAATGTTCGTATCGCTGCATGTCTTATCGTTTCTGAACTTATTCTAGCACATGCTGCAATTATTCGTTGCTTCATATTTTCTGGTGTACTGGGTACATCTTGATAAACAGCATTTTTCAATGCTCCCCAGAGAAAAAAATCTAATGAAGTTAAATCTGGAGAATGAGGTGGCCAAGAAACTAATCCTCCACGTCCTATCCATTTATTTGAGTAAAGTTCGTTAAGTGCATCTCTTACTCTCCGAGCATAATGTGCCGGACACCCGTCGTACTGTAACCACATCATTTGGCGAACGTTCAGTGGTACATTTTCTAATAAAGTCCTCTATGAAATAATACAGCATGTGCTAGAATAAGTTCAGAAACGATAAAACATGCACGTGATGCAGCGATACGAAGATTGCAACTTTACATTGACGCAAACGGTCACCACTTCGAGTATCTCCTGTCATCTAAGAAAGTTTACTTTACTACCACATTTGACCTTGTATGACCTCCAATGACAGTTATCATTGCTGAAGTCGTCTCAACACCGGCTATCGCATCGCGATAAAAAAAAACATAGCATTCCATTAAAAAAAATAGAGACGACCTTGAAATCTCCTCTATGCCTACACCCACGCAGAAAATGTTTGTGTCACATATGCCCCTCTCTATACTCTGTGTAAGTTTTGTATATAACATTTTTTCATATTATTACAAATAACGGCAATATTCAAAGTGGACGTAGTTATTGCCTCACCCTGTATAATACCTACTGCAAACAATACTTTAATTTTACCTCATGCTATTTCTATTATTGTCAACCATTTTAAGCATACAATTTGTATGTCCTAGTTATGCGATACAACTTATAATTATGTTTAAACATTTTTGATAATCATCTGATACATTTCGTCCTTACTTTTCACTGTCAGATGACCAAATATTACGCAGAATTCATAATGCAAAAGTTAGACATACGGATAAGGGTTACAAGAAGAATGTGTCGAAAGTAAAGGGAATTCCAGTAGAGTGAATTTAATGTCAGCGGATACCTGCCTTGTCGCCATTGCTACATGCACACTGGACTTCGAGGTCAGTCAACTGCAATGCGATGCAATCTGTGCATTTGCATGTTCATTGTGGCCTTAATGCGTGAATCCTTTCTACGCGTATCGATTTACAACGATCTTGACTGTTCGTCGATGCCGTCTTCTCCGTTTTCCAATCACTGATATGTATATGGCTGCCCTTTCAATATAACGATTTAACGATTTGCTTATCGAGAACTATGCGGCACTGTACACCAAGGTCAGGAAACTGTAATGCCATGCGAGGCGCGCGTTCAAGTGTCTGAATTCTATCGAAAGTTACGAACTTCCTAGACACGTGACCTGTGATTCTGAAATACTGAGTTACAGTTTTTATGCTTTCAAGAAATTTATTCAGATTAAAAAAGTTACGTAGTTCTCGTTTAGTTGTTCATACTGTTGCGTAATGATTACGCGTATACGGATCATAATACTAACGAGATGACTTGAATAATTAATATAATATCAAGAGTGATAATTATGATTAAAAAAACAAATTACGGTAATGAGATGCTAAAAGATTAAGGAGAAATGTGTATAAATAAGAAAGCACACATTTTATACAAGGCGTCTTATTTAACCCGACGACATTTTTTAGCGAATATGGAAATATAGGACATTGGTAATATTAATAAACAAATTTATTACGGTAGCCAAACTAAATGAAGTATCCTGTATAATGTAAGAATGAATTAAAAAATGAAGTGGGTAAAAGTATTGGATAATGGTGACTTCTTGTTGTGGCAATTGCTGTACTATCTATTAGAACTTACATCCTTTTCGATACTCCATCAAAGATATAAAGTGGATAATTAGCACATAGGGTGTTTCACAAAACTGGCATTAAATATCTGCTGTATTTAATACGCCATAGAAATATTTTCTACAAAAGTTACATGGTTTTGTGGGCGCCGACGTATAGTAACATTAGTTTGATTCTGTTGGGAAGAGTAAATGCGATACGAAGGTCAACTTTAGCAAAGTGTGTGCTATTTAGTAGACTTGATGCGACTATTGGCGTCTATTGGGCATATGTAAGTATTATACGTGCGGGTGCAAGATCGGTGAGGGAGCTGTAACATGTTATTCACATGTAGCAACAGTCTTATAGTTTTTTGGCTGTGCTCGATACAAACCATCCATCGGATTACCAGCGAGCTTTCTAAATAATTATTTCACAGATGGATACGTATCTGAAGGAAATGAGGCAGCAATATAACGATTAAAAATACGTAAGTCATGATCACGATAATTTTACTGTATTTGTACCAGTTTATTATAAATTGGATCACTTCTAGAATACATAATTGTCGGTTTTTTATTCCTCAGAACATAAGAAGAATTGTGGTATAAAAGAATCTTTCTTTCCGATGGTTTCCCGGACACGTGAATTTTTATCATTTTATATTATTTTTTGTTTTTACTACGCACCAGTATACTATGATCTTGGCGATCAAACCTCTGCGTGATTTTCTAAATGATTATTTTACGAATTGACTGTCAGTCGAAAAAAATGAGACCAAAATGTAACAACTTAATGACTTATTGTTGGATACCGCTCTAAGCTAGAGCATATTTTTATATTTACCGCTTAGTTTAAGATAAGCAGCCCCAAATTTCTTCCTATCTTCAGTACATAATTACGCATACGACCCTTGAAGCAACCCTGAGTCACGCCTGAACCACTTACTAACCAATCCCAAAATCATACCCTTTAGCCTCTTACTCATCAACACCTAGTAACATCCAAGACTTCCTATTGGACCTTTCCTCACTCCCACTACCTCTTAAATCAGATCTCCGAATACTACTTAAGGGCGCGTTAAGAATTAACAAGGTAGATTATTGTCTATGATCCTGAGTGAGACATATAGAAGAATCACTACAACCTAACAGTTTTTAGAAACTATAGCCTAAATACTTTAGAAAACTTGTAAGATTTCGTGTTCAAAAGTTTAGTAGAATAAAAATTATTATTTTTAAATATTAAACATCGGAATCTAACATTATAACCATGATAATATTGTTACATCTAACCGCTTTGTTTACAATTTTGCACGAATTTGTGGTATTGTGCGAATAAAAATGTCACTTTTTACTCGTTGAGTTCGTTTTAACGTGCCCTACAATATAATGTCCAAAAATTATGTGGTCCCATTTGAAAAACTCAAAGTAACCTCGGATTCGCTATGAAAAAAATGTACTTTTAAAATGTTTGTCATCGTCACGTGTTGTCCACTCCACACATAAATTTTAGTTGATAACTTTTTCTATTACATTATCGTAAACGTCAGAAAAATCGTGCCGGTTGTAGAGTGAACACGCTATAGATAATATAGATATACATACATACATATAATCATTCATGGCTGGAGATCACACTAAACTCGTGTATGAAGGCCTTAAAATTACGCATCTTGTGAGTACATATAATTATTTGATTACCATATTTACCGACTAATTGTACCGGGTGCACCATTAAACATTACTTTTATGAATATTTTTTGAACCATAGGAAAAGAGAAAA
Source organism: Dufourea novaeangliae (assembly GCF_001272555.1). NCBI lineage: Eukaryota > Metazoa > Arthropoda > Insecta > Hymenoptera > Halictidae > Dufourea > Dufourea novaeangliae. Next base: position 28,875 of record NW_015374573.1, on the reverse strand, counting down.
ATTTGTCAAACAAAAGTTATTCAGTATAAAACAAATTGTTGTGTACTTCTAAGGATTTTCTTACATGGTAACAATTGTTCCAGAAAATTTACCTTTATTTTCATAGTTACGGATGATTCAAGGAAATTTTTGCTGGTATTGAATCTTCAACTTGATATTATGCATAGATCATTTTCAAGAAACAAAGTGAAATTATTCGTTAATTATTCGGTTTACGGCTAATAAAGGTCAGTATTATTTTAATAAAAATTTAACGCTCTTCAGAAAGGCAATCAATCGTGATTGTAAAAGTACAGATCGAGAACATGTAATTTGTGAGCACATGACGCAGCTTTTTCAAATTTTATTTTTCAACTACGTATTATAATATTATTTAGTGGTCGTAAAAAATAGGAACTGCTAAACTATTGAGTGTTAATGCTAAAAAACGGATAAGTGGATATATTGTTAAGTTTTTGTTTATGTTTTGTTTAAACATGGTCAGTAAAAATTCATGCAAAAATTTTTCAGCACTTCAAGTTTCGAGAGTTTCTAGTTTCGAAATCTTACAAAATTTCGAATTCAAGAGAATTTTGAAAATTAGGATCCAACTCACCCCTAATTCTATGCATAGTTTATGAATTGATGTAGTTGCAAAGGATATTTTTAATTTTATTCCATTTTTTTCACTAATTGTACAATTTCTTTTAGATAGATCGATTCCTCAGACTATTTTGCTTAGAAAAGTTATGAAGTATTTTCGATTAATTGCTACAATGTGCAACTTTCAGATTTATCTAATTGTAAGTTTTATAGCGAATCTTTCTCATCAATATTATTTATATTATTCAAAATAGCACACATGAATAAGCGACGTAATTGTGACAAAGTCAGTAATAACTTGAGTAAATATAAATGTAATTTTTGACGGAGGGTAATAAAAGAGGTTCAGATAGTAAACAGTTATAATTTCTTTTACTATATTAAAGATTTATTAAAAATTAGTGATATGAAAAACAAATGATTTATTCTTACAAATTCTTTAACATGCCAATATTACGCTACATTCATAATGTTAGGTTTTACCAATAATCACTCTTCTTTACGGGTTGAATAATACTAGTATTTAATAATTAAATGATACAATATGAGAGGAAAAGTACAACAGATGCAAATGGTTACTATGAAGTGCGCGAACATAAAGCAAATAAAAAATATGTCTTACTTTGGAACCATATCTGGGTGGTTTAATTTAAAAAATTCACTTCATCTGGAAGTGTACATGATAATACAACTCTCCAGCTGTAAAAAATACACCCTCTGGTTGTTGTCCGACTTGCCAAAGATGTAGAAATGAACTTTTCCGAAGACGATTTTCGGATAAATAAATGACTTTTTCTAAAAACGAATAAATATTTAATGCTGAAATTTGGCACACTTCTTACCCGTAATGAAGACCCTATTCTCTTAAAATTTCAAACCTCTATGGTCAAATCCCTTCGAGTATTAAACAACTGAAAAACAGCCTATTTCGACAGTTTTAATTTTTTGCAATTACAGTTCAAATTCTTTTTAATGTACTTATCTCACTTTGTAGGTATTTCTAATACCTAAATTTTCTATTTGACCTCTTTTTCTCTAAAATCTTTAGATTTCCTTCTGCAAGCGAAAAACGTGTTTCTCAAATCTTTTCGAAATCTTTTAACAATGTTCTCCAACTTTTCATGAGTCTCAAACGTATACATTTCATTTCTAATGACTTTCCGAACATTTTCATGTAAAAACATAGCTACTTTTATTTTTTGTAAAAAGTCTAATTCGAGTGGACTATTAATCGCTTCGACGCAGCGTCGTACATACATATATGTATACATTTCCCCGCTCTGTCTATCGAGTCCGTCGTGCCAGCGGTGAGAAGAAAGAGACTTTGTTCGACGGGTTGCCGCGACGGCTGAACGAGGGGAGACCAAGAAAAGGTTACATTCCCGGGTGTATCAGCGATACAACGTTAATGCAACGATGAAACTTTGTTATTTTTGATTCGTTGTTAATGAAACTTTTACTAGTACACTGGTGAGATTTTTTTGATTAAAATGATACCAAATACGACATAACTTGGATCACAGTTACTCATGTAGAAAGTGTTAACAATTCATATTCGTTCATTATCGCTTCTGATAAATCATAAGTAAATATGGTCCAAATTATATTGTGTTTGGTATCATTTTAATCAGAAAAATCTCACGAAGATGTGCGTAAAAGTTTCATTAACAATGAACCAAAAATAAAAAGTTTCCTCGTTGCATTTGTACCCCTCGATTAGCCGTCCGCTCGTGAAGGGAAGCCGCCGCGGCGCGCTGGGCAAAAAATGATACGCTTGACTGGTTCCACGGCCCCCTTCTCCAGTGGTGGGGATGACGACTTCACACTTATCATGAGCACATCGACTCACACTTATCGGGACATTATTGTAAAGTGTGTCTGGCTACGTACAGTCTTTTTCACTGTGGCAGTCGTGTTAATATTTTTATCCCCACCCCTGTCTGATAACCTGGCTACGCCCATGATCAGGTTCAATCAATTCTGAAAATGCGAAATTTGTGTTCCAGATAACCGGTTAGAGTATATTAAGATTGTGGATGATATTTTTCCTGACCGGATTCTTTCCTCCAGGGTAATGTCAAATCCTTCCATTCCTACAAGCTAACTGTACAATAATTCCGGGAAAGAGATCCCTAAATATTATTAATAATAAGACAAGACAAATTACAGAAAAGGTATTATTTTCATCAAAGATTCAAACATTTAAAATCAGACGTCAATAAAACTGAAGTATATAAGGTCAGAAATTCTGTAAAGAATTGTAAAAATAATTTCTTTTAATTCCTACGAACTATGAGTAAAATATAAGCTAATGTAGTGACTCTAGACATTTGTTGAATGACTGTGTAGATTGTCCCTCGAAATCACAGAGCACAAAAAAATCGTAATAATTAAAACCCAAACGTTGCTTTGCAATTTTAGGCTATTAGATTCTTATGTATGTCTGTACATTGCCGTTCATAAGTACATAAGACATCTACATAGTGTGACTGCAAAAAATGTGATAACTCATAGAGATTGTATATTTTGTATCACTTTTATTACGTAATAGTAGCTTAACCTATTGAGCTTTATTATTCCCTACACAGTATCTGTTCGATATCTTTTACAGTCTTATGTTTATTTACGTTTCATTCACGATACTTATGTTTCATTTACGTTTGAAAAGTATCTTAAGGGTACCCTCCAGTCAAAACACTTGAAAAGTACGTGATTTTCATGAATTTATAAAAAAACAATGGAACAACATATGGTAAAAAACCGGTTTAATTCTTGTTACTACATATTTGAAGAATACAAAAAAAATTTTTATTGTTTAAATTTTAACAATTTTTCCGTCAAATATATAGCACTCATTGTACTACTGTACAAATTGGAGGTGTTGACGGGTGCCATCAGAACTCACGATAGGATCGTTTTAAGTAAAAAGAACAAGAATATTCTTAAAATAACAATTCAAAAAAAATTCAAAAAAACAATCCGGCGATCTTTGGCACGTGTTTAAACAGAATGTTACAAAAAAACGGACTTTTTCATGTATAAATATGTCTATAAAAAGAAATGAGTAATCCAAAGTTAATCTTCGTAGGTAACGCGATAGTAACGTGAATTGTGAACAAAATGTCGCAAGAATTTTTAAAATCGGCCTATAATTAAACTTTTCATCGTGGCACCCGTGGAAGAAAATCGGGTTCGAAGAAAAACGCATTTAAAGATTTTTTTTTTCATTCTCGAGTTACTCATACGTACATAGATCAATATTACTTTTTAACCTTGAATCAGCTGTTACTGTACCATACAACAACCCTTTTATGACTTCATATTCCACTTCCAACTCGCTTTTTTCTTTTTTGCAATCTATTTTATCTTCTTTTGGCGCGCTCGTACTACGACGGTTGGCTTCCGCGATGCGTTCTAGATCTCTCTTAAGGGCAAAATTTTTAGCGAGGCGACCGATATTAATCCCCAATAAGTCCATAATTGTTGGTAAAGGTTCGCATCCTTCGTTAAACACGCATACCGAAACCCAAGCTGAAATTTCCAGAACGTTTCATCCACAAAACGTGTGTTTCGGAGCGAGCTGCCATATACACTTACTGAATGCTTCGTTATTGTTCCGAGTGTTTTTTCCTATACAACGTCTTAAAAGTTCTTTAGAAGTCAAGCTTTTGTATACTGGTTTTCCAATTTCTTGTATTCCTGGATCGAATGGAGGCTTGTGCGAGTATTTTGGTTTAGTCACTTTGTGCTGTAAGTGAAGGTCAAATGACCGTGTTGTAAATATATGCTTGTAGAATCTATACTTTTACGAATTTTTGACTAAAACTTTAACATAGCATTCTTCAGATGCTGTATGATGAAAATATGAGAAAAAAAAATCGATTTGTTTCGAAAATGTTGACGGTAGGTTACCCTTAATACTTATCGCCGTCAGTGTATGTTCCTTGTACCTACACATATACATAGATATACCTCTACATACGTATCAAAATATTTGACGAACTGAAATGTCTTGGACTACTTAATAATATTTTCCGGTTCACTATTTTGTGAATTGCTGAACGACTAACTATAATTTCTTGATAATGTTTAGCTAATAGTTGACGTAACAATACTTACGATATATATGCAATAAGCGATCATTCATCATCGACAATGAGTAATATTCATAGCATATAAATACCAGCACTTGCATTGTTGTATTAATTATAGTGCTAGTTATATTTATACGAAGGCTATGATGTATTCCAAATTATTTTTGTCCGATTGAATTTATTTATTTTGTTTTCTTTAAACTCTTCAAATGATGTATGTTACAAATTAAATTTATTACTTTCTATTACTGGCTTTACTTTTATTTCTTTTTAACGCAGCTACATACAAACGTAAAATTGAAAGGGTTGATATAGCCGGATAAGGGGGTCAAAAGTATCTGTAGACCGATTTGAACGGGCGTTGGACAATTCGATAATTTGTTAAGAAAAAACAGTTTGCGCCAAGTTTCAACCCTCTATTTCTATCAAGAGGGTAGTAACAGACAAAATTTCTCTGTTCTCCCTATTTAATGACGTGCAAAAATTCTATTAGATTCTATTAAAAAACTGATAAATATATTTACCGGGGCACGTGTTAGAGAATTTTTTTCGATTGTTTAGTTGAGTATTCTAGTTGTATGAAACAAAAACCCTAAAAAGTGCTGAAAAATGATTTTCCTTATTGAAGTTTTAAAGACACTAGATTTATATAATTACAGTAATGACATATGTATCATCAAAAGTATTGTCCTCAATTATTTGGAGAGTTTTTGGTAGGGTGCGCCGTAGTTTTAAAAATCTGAAACCGTTTTTTTTAACGTTCTTTCCGTGAAAATGTAACTTATACTTTGAATTTTTTAATTTTCTTTGTGAAGTATTATACGATTTTAACTGTTTCCATACCTAGTAAAACAGTATACAGAGTGTAACAAAAATGTTGGAGGACCTGGAAATGGGAGACTCGTGAGCATTTCCGGGTTCTCCAACATTTTTGTTACACTCTGTATAAATTATAGAAGCAAAATTAACTTATTTCACTACCTTACGCTTTATTTTGAAGCAGACATGCCTATCCATACTATTTAATTTTACCGCAGCACTGTGCACATTTAATATGGGACAATCATAGCCCATCAAATTTGAGTTTGGCACTGAGACCTGTCATGGGAAAGCTTGATATTTTAAATAGCAGTATGTAGAGATGAGAACTTCAAGGGGACTAGTATCTTTTCGATTTTCTTCCAGACTTGGAGCGAATGACGAAACTCTTGTAGTGCGAAATGAAGCGACCAAGATGTCGACCATACCACCTTGCCAATTATAAGTCTAGCTTCTGACAATGAGCCAACAGCGTGCGGAGTTTCTCACGACATTCAGCACCGTAATTTCTTTCACCATTGTCTAACTACTGGGAGTCGCGACACGAACAGAGTAAGATTCTCGTCGTCTCTACTCACAGAGTACAAAAAAAGCGGCTCTAACGGTGCTGGTAGAAAAATTTTCTGCATTCGTCTTGTGAGGATCATCTTACGGTATTCATGTTTCATACTCTTACCCTTACTTACGATTAGTAAATTTGAAACACTATCGAGAGATTAACACTTGTTTCTAGAAAATTAAAAAGTGCATTAAATGGTGTATAAGGAATGTATATGTTCGTTTAAGGAAATAGAGGTGACTTTCAAATTTTTGAAACATTTCCACTTTTGAAGAAAACACATAGACGTGATAAATCACTCGAAACCATTTCTTTTCCCAATAGTCTTGTTTTCTATCTTCTACTGTTTTAACGCTATGGTTTATCCCAGTTGCGTGGAACACCCTGTATAAACTATACCTTAAATTAAGGCACGCTAAACTGTATAAAGTTTGCAATTTAAAGTGTATCGTAAAATGTTTACCATTCTGCGATCTACCTTTTTGCAATGTCCAAAGAAACTAAAAAACATTTCATTAAAAATTCGCAAGAAAACCTGAAATAAAACTACTACATCTTTTATGAATAATGAAGACACATCCTTATTCCAACAATGAGTTACCTCGGTTTTTCCATTACATACTTCCACATAACTCTTACATAACGTGCGACCACACATTCCCACGCACGTGAAATTTCTGCTTTCGATTCATTAACACTATTGAGTCATTCTTTATCATCGTACATGTACAATATAATTCTCTTCTTGATATACAAGATGTTAAAAAAAGATGGAGCCAAACTATAAGAACGTGAAGTGTTTAATAAGACTGGGTTGAAAAATTACTTTTTTTAATTATTAAGAGGTTTGATTTAATGGGAAGTTTTCTACAGTAAATTTTCCAAATACTTATTGTTCGTTTCAATACTTAGTTTGACAATAGCCGCTTAGAGACTTTTATATACAGGGTGTTCCGCTTAAAACAGGCCACCTAAATATCTTCTCTATCTGTAAACATACTAGACATATTTTTTACGTAATTTATATAGTTTTCAGAGACGAATCAGATGACGGCAACAAAATTTTATAAGTGTCACTGTTTAATGGTTTGTTCAAGGTCACCCGTGTTTTCCAACGTATATGCACATCATTCTTTCTGTTATATGTTATAGCTAACATTATTATGCACTTATCCATTTATAATAGTATAACCTTGAAATGACCTTGCACTCGAAAAATGTTAAATTTCCTTATAAAAAATTTACTCTAAAAATTTAATTTAGAAGTATGTGTTATATATACTATATGTATATGTATATAACATGCAAAGGACATGGTGCTTCTTTAATGCTTACGTTACATAGATGCTGGTTTACTAAAGCGCGATCTGGAAGATTCGCGTATAATTGTGCAGTATGTAGTTCGCCCGATAGTCTCTGGCTTAACTGTCGTGCTGTCGTATAGTATCAGTTTTTGAAAGAGGCGTATACGAGGTCTGATCAAAAAGTTCCAGGACTTTCTCAATAACTCTTTATTAAATTTTTTTAAAAATTATTCCAATTTGTCGCCTTCTAAGTATTCCCCTTGGGAGCGAATACACTTCTCCCACCGGTGTTTCCACTGTTCCATGCGTCTGTAAAAGTCTTCTTCAGGGATTCTGTTCAGCTGTTCCCGCGTTTTTTCCTTGATCTCCTCTATCGTCTGAAACCGCTGTCCTTTCATCGGGTACTTCAGTTTGGGGAACAGCCAGAAGTCACATGCAGCGTGGTCAGGTGAATAGGGGGGCTGGGGAAGGGTTGTCATGGCGTTTTTGGCTAAAAACTGGCGAATGAGGAGCGCGGTGTGACAGGGCGCGTTGTCGTGGTGGAAAAATCACTCGCCTGTCGCCCACAATTCTGGCCTCTTCTGCCGAATCTTTTGGCGCAAAGCTCTCAGGGTGTCAAGATAACGAAATCGGTTGATTGTCTCACCTTGTGGGAGGAATTCGTGATGAATGACGCCCTTGGAATCAAAGAAAACAGTGAGCATCACTTTGACGTTCGATCTCACCTGGCGAGCTTTTTTTGGTCTTGGTGAGTTTTTTGACTTCCACTGGGACGACTGCACCTTGGTTTCTACGTCGTAGCCATAAACCCAAGACTCGTCACCTGTGATGATGGTTTTCAAGAAGTTTTCATTGGAACTGGCCATTTCCAAGAGCTCCTGACAAACCTCCAGGCGATGCGCTTTTTGATCCTCTGTCATCAGTCGTGGAACGAACTTGGCTGCAACCCTTCTCATCTCCAATTTTTGGGTCAAAATCTCCTGACATGACCCAAATGAGATGTGGCACTCCTCTGCCATCTCTCGAATCGTCAAACGACGATCGGAACGCACAAGGGCATTCACTTTGGCCACTTGAGAATCGTCAGTTGAGGTTGAAGGCCTTCCTGAACGAGGGTCATCTTCCATTGATGTTCTGCCTTCCTTGAACCGTTTGAACCACTCGTGACACCGTGAACGACTCATCACTTCATCACCAAAGCCTTTCTGAAGCATTTGAAAAGTTTCCGTGAACGATTTGCCCAATTTTACGCAAAATTTCACGCAAACACGCTGCTCTGCCTTCACGTCCATCACAAAAAACGCGGAACACGAAAAAGAGGCTTTACTAAAACAGCTGCAACATCGGTTTGGAGAAGGTTAGAGCAACAAAAAAAAAGGAGGTTACTCAGGAAGGTTCCCGCTAAAATATGAGCGCGAATCCAACCCTGCACGTTAACGTGAAGGCGCGCAATTCGAAAAGTCCTGGAACTTTTTGATCAGACCTCGTATGTAAATTGATAAATACACCTTTATGTAACTCATTGGAACTACAAGTGACAAAAATTATGTATTCCAACTTATAGAATAAGACTTCCTTAAAAAATTTAATTTTTTGTTTCTTTTACTATTTAATTTTGTATTTTTAATTTAAATAATATATAGGGCATCTCACGGTACGTGCCGTTTGATATAACTACTGAACGGCAAGTGATAGGACAAGAATGTTACAACACTTTTATCATCATTTTTTGTGCAGAATGTCACTGTGATAGACAACTTTTGTTATCTTCAATGTTTCAAGGTCATACCAAGGTCATATTGTGTTTTTTAAATGAAATGCTATATTCTTGTTTTGGTATTATGAAAATACAGAGAAAAAGAAGTTCAGCATATGTTCTTGAAATGACCTTGAGGCAACTCAAAGTCGCACAATCAAAAAAGTTTTAAAACAGAAAACAATCGATGTCTGTATTACTTTACCTATCTCTTTTTACATTTGATGTTCAAAATCTCTTCCGTCAGCTCTTAAGCATTGCTGCAACCTATTGCGAAATGAACGGATTATTCTTATTTTCATGTCTTCTCGTGTTGTCGGCTTCCTTTTTTAAAAACATTACATGTCCCCATAAGAAGTAATCTAACTGTGTTAAATCCATCGATTTAGCGACATGTCAGTTAGACGAGCTCTTACTATTAACGCATAATGGGGCGGGGCACCATCATGTTGAAACCATGCATTTTGAAGTTGGTTTAAACTAATTTCTTTCAGTAAATACGGTAGCTCGTTTTGAAGAAACGCCTTGTACATGCCAGGAGTTAAAGTACCTTCGGAAAAATACGGACCAATAATTTCGTTGATAAGAATTCCGCACCAGATATTCAGATTCAGCAACAGTTTGATGCATTTCATTTCTTTCAACGTCTTGACGATTCTGTCGGCGAGGTCGTCTATGAAAAGTTCCAGTTTCACGTGCTCTCGATACCATTCGCTCGATTGTCCAAAGAAAACAGAAATCTCGTTGCATTTAACGAAAATGTTGTCCTTCATTGTATTTCACAGAGACCTATAGGCTATAAATGCATAAAATCCGCACTCTACTTATAAGTAACAGAGACGTTCATCCTTTTACATTAAACAAATTTTCGATTTTGCGCCTTTGAAGGACATACGGTGAACTTCTTGTTTTGTGTAGTTTCATAATATCAAAACAAAAACATAGCATTCCATTTAAAAACACAAGATGACCTTGATATGGCGTTGAAAAATTGAAGATAAAAAAATTTGTTTATCACAGTGACATTCTACACAAAAAATAATGATAAAATTGTAGTAACATCTTTGTCCTGTCACCTGCCGTTCAGTACTTATATCTCAATCGGCACTTACCGTGAGACACCCTGTAAAAAACAGTTATAAACTAATAAGTAACTAGTTTTAATTAAAGAAACAAAAAAATACCACTTTCGTTACGATTTTATCCCATTTATGGAAAAAGGGGCATATAAACCAATGTTTTAAAGCTCATAAAAGAAATAAATAGTATCTTCAAACCATGACGTCTTTTTTCAGAACATTTGCAGGACATGATACTACATCTTTCAAAAAAAAATTAATTTTAACTGCATTACTTTTCATTAAGTAATACTCTAATGAAAATTTGACAGTCAATTTTCTCGAAACAGCGATTTGGGGTATGTGCCCTTTTTCCATCTATGGTCTCAATTGCATGGACATGATCTAATTTTTATATGGACAAACATTACTCGGTAGTGATATTACATTTAAAACACTGAAAATAAATAAAAACACTTGCTGTTAAAAAATACAATATACATACGTCAGTATGTATCTAGGCGCATTTTCATGTTTGAGTACGAGCGCGTGTAATTGTCCTTCCCGCCTGCCATTTGAACAATGCACGCCGGAAGTCGGACACCGAAACTTTAATTACTTAAGTCTCGAAAACGAAGCCTCGGACTGCGAAATGGTACGAAACTTTCCAATTTCTTTGCGCATGAGAAATTTGTCGGTTTCCGGTTGTATTGTTATACTGTCTCTTTCTGGATATATCGTACATGCATTACGGCAAATATAATAAAACATAAGAACAAAAACTATGAATCTGCCAATGTTAATATAAATTCGAGAAATATATTTTCGTCATCGTTTCTAACGAGGTATCTTCAATTTAAAAATAAATATTTTCGTCGATATACTGAATCTCAAAGATGCAATAGAACATGCAATCTACTGTGAGCATTGACTATATTCATCGAACATTAAATATCTTTATATAGGGTGATAAAAAAGAGTCAAAGGCTTTAGGGGCTTATAGTACTCACCGAGACGAGTAAACAATGTGTAATCAAGATAGATCTTGAAATAAATCCTTTCGAAAAAAATACGAAAGTTTCTTTTCATATTTCTTACGAATGTTCCGGATGTCTTCTTTCATTTCAACACAAGACTCACATCTGCGAATTAAAGAAGGACGTACATTTTCACATTTTCTTTCCGTACCTTTCTTGTATTGTATATTCTATTGTGTCTTGAATTAATGTATTTCTAAACCAATTTTTCTGTTTATATTCAATACGTTACAAGCGATATCGAACGCTCAGAAATACACGTGAAAGTTAATTTTACATCTAAAGGACTGATTTTTGGATCTATGTCGGTTGGACATTTTTTACTCTTCTACCGAGTACTATAAGTCTCCAAAATCTTACATCCTTTTTTTTATCACTTTGTATCGTCTGAGACGTAAATTAACCTTGAACCGTCCTACTTGTAAACTCCCATTTACTAATCATGTACGAGACAGTTAAAAAATCAATATTAACCATGCCTATCAGAAGCTCCGAAAAGGCATTGATCGCAAACTTAGTCAGTCTGATTGCGACTTTCTTACAAAACACACCACTAGAACAAGCCAAGTTTTGGTTCCAAGCCGATATAAACCAACTCCTGTATCTTTGAACTTCGCTTAGAACTTGTCCTCCAGAGTCTTATCAAAAGGCTCTATATCCATATCCCGATCCAAATACAGTAGAACTACATTTATCTGAACCCGTTGGGTGTAAAACATAACTGGATCGTTCATATAATATAATATTCATATAATCTACACATACATTTACTTGTCCTGCTTATAATAATGTTTCAAACTTTAGAATTTTGAAGAACTTCGTAATACTTAGTAAATCAATTGTAATTGTGAGTTAATAAAGCACTATTGTGACTTTGTGAATGCGTTGATCTATTGTTTACTTTCTACCTCGTGCCAATCTTTATATAACTATCTTCGGTAGTAAAGTTCAAATAATAGGAGCTCAGCGAGAGTTCAATAAATCAGACATTAACTAAAATTTCATTCGAATAAATGGAGTTCAGATAAATGGATTTCTAGTGTACGCTATTCACAGATCGACTCGATGACAAAATAACTATCTATCATTTTCATAAAAAACTAGTACGCGCAACGACCAGTTATCGTTGTCGAGTATTACTTGCACAGCGATACTTATAAAAGGGAAAGTCTGAACTTAAATTAATAAAGTAAGCAATTTAAGATGATGCGAGGATAACAAATTTAATTGAGTATTTCGTTAATGATTATAACAACAATCTTCAAACAGTTGTCACTAAATACAATGCACATATCGTACCCTTGCTACAAAAGTGACATCTCAAAAAAATTAGTTTCTCAAAAAATGCAAACTATACTGTTACAAATTATAGTCTCACTCCGAACAGTAAGAGTGACGTAACTACTCTTTGCCACCCAATTTAAGAAGTTAAATGATTACACTTTTGATAATTGGTCAAACAGTGTTTCTTCAACTTTTTCATATTGGTAAACCGAAAAACACAATTTTCGAGTTCGTACCATTTTTGTGTGCAAGGATGCTGCGATATATGTATTCTGCTGTGAACTTATTATTGTAAATATAAAAATCATTTTGTTACGCTTTCGATATCAGTTTAGGATTGAGCGTATTATAATTTTAAGTTTTTTTTCTACGAGCTTAAAATGTGTCTAATCTTAATACATACTTATCGAATTACGGAGACCAATACAGCAGATCTCACTATACTTAACCGAATTTGTCTTATACATACCTATACCTAAAAAGTCTCTTATTCCAATGTTCTGTTAATTGTAAATTCAAGAAACTGTTTGTATGCTATCGGTACAAGTCTACGAATAGAATTGTGTAAGAAGTTTTCAATTGATCAACAGTAACGGAGCAGTAGTTGATTAATAAAAATAAAATTTAAAAATAATTCTTTTTTAAATAATGCTTGTTACAATATCTCGTCAGTTGTTTTTCTATGCGTGAATTTATTATTTTCCAATCGAAAAACGACATATTTTTAATAATCAGTAATAATTTGACTACGATAACTTTTTCCTTTTATCAATAGCTTTATTAGGTTGATAATAAACTAATGATTTTATTAAATATTCTTAAAATTTCGATTTTATTGAATTCTGCATATTCTGATATGCCGTAAATGTATCAAATTCGCAGTCTAATAGTAATTCACTACTAAGGCGATTAATACAAAAATTAGTTTTATACTATAATTTCTTATATGTGTTTATGTAACACTGCAAAAAAAGAACTCGAAATGTTCGAAATTTTTTAAAATCTATTTTCAGACTCGTGAGAAACAACCTGTGGACAAAAATTGTATATGGTATCACTTCGAAGCTGTAGGAATGGCTTTCACCAGTCTCACTGGCGAAGTAAATTTTGCATGGGTAAACACGGGACTGCAAGCAAGTCGCGCAACACGTTATGTTTTCTGTGAACCGTATCCTATTGCAACAAGAGCTTGAGAAAACAAAAATCACAGCTGCCAATACCTATTCTCTTATGCGGATATCGATTTCGTATTATCGTATTTCCTATAATTGTAACAGCTAGAGGTAGAAATATATTTTGAGGTGAGTGCAAAAATTTCGATGGGCTTTACTCTAAAAGAGCAGACTAATAATTTGAAGTATGGTTTTATAATAGTATAATGAAATACTACGAATAATGAATCTTTCAGAACCTATATACATTCAATAGAAATCTTTATTTTAAGAAACAAATTTTCTGGATATTATTATTACTCAGTTCATATAATTAACTTTTGTGAATAAATTTATACTCTATCACACAGTGGGATTGACATAACAGCTTCATCCAAGATATCATAAATATTTTTTGCGGTGTTTGTAAGGTTTATTCATTTCATTTTAAGATTTTTTTTAAAAACTCCATTTCAATTTTTTTTAAACAATAAAAGACACCACCATAATAATCATAACTTGTTATTGTTTTCACAAACTCATGACAATTATATCACTTAGAGTACTTAGACAAAATCCATTACAACTTCTGCACTGACCCCTTAACTTTACAACAAAATTACCAACATCTATTGATAAAATATTTGAAATTACCTTAATGTTTATATCTATTCTATCCGAAATATTATAATTATATCGACATAGTTAGCAGAATGTCCTACAGAAAACTCGACATTTTGAACAACTTTTTCCCATACATATAACAGGGGGAGTTGCTTAGTTTCCGAGATATTCGCGACAAACTGCCGGTATTAGCGCATTGAATTAGCTTCGTTTAGCTTAACTTTAACTTTCGTTTATTTGACTGATACAAAGTAACGATTTATTCTTATTTAGCAGAGGTATTAACGTGAACGAACGTTTAGTTTCATAGAATTACAAATCGATTGGTATAATGCTCCAGAGTTGATTAGCCAAAGTTCTAGAAATAAAAAACTGTCTCTAACCAACTCCGACTTACTTTTTTTCTTGAACTGTCTCTAACCAACTCTGAGGCATTATACTAATCGATTTTCAATTCTATGAAACTAAACGTTCGTTCACATTAATAACTCTGCTAAGAATTAATCGTTACTCTGTTGAAGTCATATAAACACAACTTTAGACAGAATGCAATGTGTTAGTACTGGCAGTTTTTCGCGAATATCTCAGAAACTAAGTAACTCCCCCTGTTATATGTATAGAAAAAAGTTATTCAAACATATCCACAAATGAACGAAATCGGAGGGTGAGCAGCTTTTCTGCCGTTTGACCTTTTATTTTCATAAAATGAAACGAACATCCTTAAAAATGAATTGTTTCATTTGAAATGAATATTGTATTCCACATATAGGTACGGAACTAACGGATAATGTTTGTAATAACGATGTTATGGTTGATAAATAGCGACAATTAAATACGTACAGGAATTTAAGCCACTAAATGTGGCTAAATGTCATATGCTATTCTAGGCTGTCCATAAAGATAGTTCCTTCCAGTATACGAGTACTGTTACAAAAATTACATATGTCATTAATTTGATTAAATTTGGTCGGTCTAAAATGTTCGTAAGCAACGCAAAACTTTTGATTATTATTCTTACTAGTCCAAGTTTCACATATAATAAATAATTTGCGGCTGCCCAGGTGCGGGGGCACCTTCTGCACCCCCGTCAGGAACGGTCCTGCGTGTAAATATAGTAGTAGAAATACCAGGCATTTGCAATGGATGTATTTAATAGTATTAAGTTAATACGTATGTATAGGTAAGCCTTAGGTACATATGTACCTACTATAATGTAATAGAATTAAATTTATAGACCCATCTAAGGAAAACAGAACTATAATATTGATTGAACGGTAAATATATTGCAATAATTTTATAATACAGAATTTCAATGTTCACTATAAGATATAAAAATAACAGACATAGGAATTGCAGTACAAATATTGCGCAGCAGTATTGTTCCTCCAAAGTTGCTTGTTTAATTTTTAATTTTCTAAATCTTGTTTATCAGTGCAAAATGAATGAAACAAAATTTAAATTCTTTACGTAAGTGTGTATGTATATCTTGCGAGGGCAAAATAATATTTCATGCGATCACTGAGGCAGTGTCGACTTACGCTACTTCATTAAAAACCAGCGATAACATCTTATCATTGGACGTTTACTAGTATCTTTCAGCTGATATGTTTTTATAGAGAGCCTATATATAAAACTTGTAAATATTGCACCATTGCACCGATAATAGTAATCTAGTGTTTAAGGAAAACTTACTTGAAGGAATTATTTACACAGAAAAAAAGTAAATTGTTAAAGTAAATTTTGGTAGACAAGATCAACGTAATTCAATGAAAGCTTATTTATGAATTTGGCACTTCATATTACTTCAATGTATAAATAATTAAATTTTATTACAGTATAATTCGTCTATTGTTATTTATTTATTAATAAGAATCTGTTGGTGATATGTATTTATTTACTTTTCCATCATCCGCAAATATTACTGCAATAAAAGTTTTTTAAATTGTAAGTGTGTTTTATTAATAATTATTTCTTAAAGTATTGCGTTGAAGGATTTTAAAAGTATAATTTTAATAAATGGGGAATATTCTTTTAGACTTAAGTTTTCTTCTTTTTTCAAAATAAAATGTTATTCAAGACACATTATGATAACGAAATATAGTAATAAATATTGTAAGATTGATTTGGAAAACAATGTATACATATGTATGTACGAGTAACATACATATACGTGTATTCGTACATGTAAGGCATACGTGGAAGAACGTTGTATCTATTTAAGTTTGTCTATAATATTATCAGGGAAATGATAACTATTAATTATCATGGCAATTTATGGCAGATTTAGTTTCTCATATTGAACCCTTAACTCAATTGAACTCAAGGAACTGAGTTATGTACATATACGTACAGAAGAATCAGTGCAAGTTCATCGTGACATAACGATGTAGTATAGCACGACTAATGCAATCGAATCTCAGACCACGAAATGATGGTTTATTGAAGAATCAAAATCATCGGAGCATAACTTTGCTGATTTTTACGATTAGTTGTAGTTGTTGATCCCACGATAGAATTTCCTATCGTTTCAAAAGTAACACACACTCTTATGTATATACTTTTGTATTTGTTTATAATAAATACATTTTTGCCATACGTAGTAAGGTTAAAAAAATTATCCTTTCAATTCGCTAGGTTGTTTCACTTTACTTAAACAATAAGTGATAAGTATATCACGTCAACAATATGAAACAGTCCTTTTAGTTTTGTACTCATTATAATATTATTGATCCCCATATATCTAGCGTGGCAATTAATGAATTTAAATATCACTTGTGGTATTTAAGTTCGTAAGCTGTATGACTTGCTATCTTCGATGGAAAACTATCATATGATTCTAAAAGAAAGATGGTAGCTACCTTAAATAACGACGATAGTCCAAATAATGTTAATGAGAAGTGTGTTAAAAGGTTTCTATTCACGAATCAGGACGTTCATGAAATAATTGAAAAAGAATCAGAATATTCCGTTTCTGCGGCAACTGAACTATTTTTTAATAGATGTAACGTAAACACGGAATTTTTAAGAACAGACGTAAAATATAAAATAGTAAACAAATTAAGGGTTGTAAATACAGCAGACAGAGCAGTTAAGTTAATAACCGATAACAGCGAATATTTAACAAAAGACTAGGAATAAAAATAGTTTGTCTTGCAAAGTGTATAAAATTATGGTCCCTGCTACTCATAATCAGATACTAGGAAAGAACATTCATGCAACCATTTTCATAATTATTGCACATATTACAAGAAGTAAGTAAGGTTAATGTAAATAAAACTGTGTAAAATATTGTGTATTGTACCTTTGATATTCTTTTCTTTCAAATAAACATTGTGTTAAATTAAAGTACTATTTTTGCCAGAAATTTCTTGTCATACGCGCAACGTGCAAATTAGCAAAGTATTATACATATGCGTAATGCGAATTTTTTAGTATTCAAACGCTATTATCTTAAAAATGGATGGGAGTACGAAAAAAGTTATATATAGAATTAATGCTCTTTTAATATTATTTGAACAAAGTTTCCATAAGGCTCACCATTTTTGAGAAATTGGTTTTTCACTCCAAAAACCTTTATAAACTCCATAAAATCACGTTAGCACAGAAATTCCATCTACAACCGAATCTTTTTGAAAAAGTGTTCAGTATACGATACGATTTTATTTTGGATAAATAATAACTGAAGTTAAAGCCGAGATAAGAAATCCGCCAAATTTCAGTAATCGAGCACAGAATCCCGAAGAACAAGTTTATTAGTACATGTTATATATTTGAACGTTCATAAATCCTTAATAATGCATTTACGGGCGTATGTGCCTACCTCTATTCATGTGTTAAGCTACTCAATACGGTGCATACATTGGGTTTCAATACGTTTCAACAGCCTGTGAAAGTCTATGTTCTAAATAGTTGTTATTATTCATAAGATGCAACATGTAACATTTATCCCACTCGCGGAAATTATGACATCTTGGATCATGATATATCAAAGAATAAAATATAATTTCTTAAACATTTGATCAAATTTGCGAATCAGAGGATATATAAACTACTCTTAATTTTGATCCTACGTACGACTTTCGTCAAAACGTTGTAAAGTAATATTTTTCTTCTTCGTTAATTGTGGAATCTTTTTTTCTATTTGTCACAATTACTAGATACTCCAACAGTTCCACAAACCGATAAGAGTATTTAAAAATTTTTTGTTAATAATTCAAATCGTTATTTCTTCATAGTACGTATCTAAGTGTTACACTACATTTCACAAGTATCCCGTAATATTTCCATGGCAACGTTTCTTCCTTTCTACTGCACGTACGAATTAAAAGAATTTACATAAATATTCTTAGAGTCATCTTGGATGCACAAGGTCTCCGATTATACTACCCCAAGGTCAGTTCCCAACCAATTTTCCTTCACACCATCTCCCATTTGTCTCTAAACATACTCGTATCAAAACACTACCCTCTCCTCAAACACAGTATAACCCGCGAAATAAACATCGCTCGACTCGTATTGTCGCATCGTAAAATTCCAAGCAACGAAAAACATCATTTCGCATGCAGCCAGTCTGATACATGGAAATCATATTTGCCAGTACCTGCGCGCGAAATGATCGTGCGGTATGCCGGATCGTCTCGGGTAGACCTCTTCCACGGGAACGTTAGTCAGCGGCGTAAATAACGACAGGATAGCCGATCGGAGGCTGGTGGGGCCGGACAGAGATAGACACAAGCTCGCGGATATTTCCCGGTGTATTTACATACAATCCGGCTCCTAGCGAAACCACGGTGTTCAGGAATCCGTGGAAAGTCCAGCGCCGACCTCCCCCTTTCCTCCCCCTGTCCTTCCTCCCTTCAACGAGTCACGAAGCGGTGTCCGTTTTCGTGGGCGTCGTCGACAATCCCGTGTTCACCCTTTAATTCTCAACTTTTGCGGCACCGACAGCACAACGAAACTGGCATCGATAGATCGTGATCGATCCGGTCGCGGGTGTTCCTCGCGGAAAGACACAGAGATGTCGGGGACACGATAAAGAAGCGACCGTGAACCAACGCCGAGCGAAAGGAACCGTACACTTAAGAACCTAACCAAGCACTGGTGAGGCCAACAGGTGAGCCGTGCCAACAGTTTACGGCCAGTGACGTATCACCCGTGTGCTCTATTCAGGGCAACAGGTGTGAGCCGGCACAGTGACGTAGCGCGACACGGGGCCGATCGACGCGACGCGCGGCGACCAGCTGCCGAGAAAGTTTCACGCGTGGATAATTTTTAATATCTGACTTAAACTACCAGCGTCAACTACTAAATTAAATTTGACGATATATAATATTGGGTAATTGTACAGTTTAGCGGCTTCTCTCAATTTTAGCTAGAAATGTCTCGGAAATTAAGCCCAGTCGGTGCTAACATGTACAGGAAAAAGTTGTTCAGAATGTTGAGTTCTATAACTTATCCAAGGTCATTGAAATCGGTGTTAAATGTATAATTCCGAATAATTCACCCACGATTTTTTAAACAAAAATAACAAATGCATATTAGTTGTTCGACCTCCCTCGCTTGATTTTACGTTTTAGTGATAAAGTGAAGCCGTTTAAAAAAAGTCGCAGTGGAATAGCTAAAATTGAGAAAAGCCGCTAAATTGCACAATTACCTAATACAGTATATTACAGTTACATTCTTTTGTAAAAGAAAAACTTTGTTTGACATACGTAATAAGAAACAGATGTTTCCCACGTAACCGTATTTTCCTTTCGGAATTTCGCAATTTTGCTGTATTTTCTCGAATCTACGTAAATAATAAATAGAAGCGAGCGATATAAGCAATATAAAAGATAACTACCAGCGTTGACTGTATGCATTGCTGAATCAATTGTATAATATACAGAGTGTATGTTTTAACTACATCCGAGGGAGTATCTCATAAGGACCTGAACGTATCAACAAAATGTTCTCAGAAAAGTTGTTTGTTATGAAGGAAGACATAATGTGGTGTAAATAATTTTTTCGTAGGTGAACCAGTGTGGGACATTTCAAGGTTAAGTTCATTTTGTTAAACAGAATACTGTATTTGTTTATTTAAAGTATGATCGCATTTGTTGAAATGAGATCAACAATGTTTCGCCTAAGACAATTGAGTTTATACCTGTATAATATAAAAAGGAAATTGAAATATGTCTGTCCGTCTTTTCACTTATAACCAGGAGTGTGCGGGTACCCGAAATCATGGGATTCCCGAGACTCGGGTCGGGTCGGGACAAGTCGGGCGAGAGCGCCTGGGATCCCGACAGTATAAATCGCATCGCGATCCCGACAGATGTCGGGTCCCCTAACATATTCGTGTCCCGAAACATCTTCGGGTCCAGAAACATATTCGGATTCCAAAACATATTCGGGTCCCGAATGATATTTTCGAGAACTTTTCCGCCTAACGGCAAAAAATTATACTATACAATACGATGCCATACTGAATCTTCAGGTTCATGATATGAACTATAAATGCTAAATAAGTTAACGATTCCAAATGGAATCCTGCGGTTAGACAGGGTTAATAATACAATCTTCAGTACACATTTCTTCGTACGTTATGTTTTTATTAAATAAAATAAATAAAGTTAATAATAATGAAATTATTTTAAATTATAATGTGAAAAACATAATTCCTCGACATTGTCCGGCAATAATTTCGAATATATATATATATATTATAATTTAAAATAATATAATACAGGGTGACAATGAAATACCCGCAATACTTTCGAAGACGATAACTCTATGAAAACTCATCAAATTAAAACAATTTTTATTTTATTTTAAAGAATACAAAACGCTAAATAAAATTTTACAATAAGTATTCAAAATGTTCTCCTTTAGCCTTCACACAAGCTCTGAGACGCTTCTTAAAATTATTTGCGATGGTCGCACACTCTTCAGTAGTAATTTGTTTCGAGGCTCTTTCTAAAGCAGACTCTAACTGTTCTACGGTGGTGTATTTTTTAGATGATATTTCTCTCTCCAAATTTACCAAACTGAATAATCCATTGCGTTGAGATCGGGTGAATTTGATGGCCATATCGTTCTATCCCATAGCTCCGAAAACAGCTCTTTGCACATTCTCATTGTCCATTAGGCCGAATGCGCCGGAGCCCAGTCTTGTTGTAAAATCCATTTATTCTTTCCGTGCGCACGGGTAGAGTACATCTCTAAGGATGCGTTGTTGATAGGTGATGGCGTTGATTTTTAAGCCTTTGTCGATAAAAATCAACGGCGTTTTGCCTGTCGCGCAAATACCGGCCCAAACCATTCCAGAAGTCGGAAAATGGCGACGTTGCACAGAAACTCTCTTTGCTGACTTATTTGAGCCTTTTGGCAACAATTGTCTATCGTTCTGACGGTTATGACATCGCTCAATTGTAAACATTTTTTCATCCGTAAAAAGCACAGAACGGTGACGACCAGCTGAAGCAACTTCCTCGCTTTCTTCCTTCGCTGCTTTGTTATTTCTTCCGTCAGAAAATGACACCGAACCACCTTAAAGGAATAGCATTTTAGGCCGTTTTTGACCATCAATCGAAGTGATACGCGGTTAATGCCAATGGTTTTAGCCATTTGTTGCATTGATTGGACAGAATTGCGATAAATTCGATAACGTATTTTGTTGAGATTATCCGAAGTAATAACTGTTGGTTTTCGTCCCCTTCCTTGTCTATCTTTACATCCACCAGTTTCCTTGTATCGTTTGATAGCGTCGTACACGATTCTAAGTGGCATTTTGAGCAGTTTCGATGTAGCTTTTGCTTTATGTCCCTTTTTGTACAAATTTATAGCCGAAATACGAGCTTCTTTCGCCATTTTTGAATCGTATAATGTCATAAAAGTTCATAGAGGGCAGCACTAGGATGCACAGAATTTCTCGCGGAATTCAAATATAGCATTCATTGTAAACGAAAAATAATAAAAACAGGACAAACACCTGAGCAAAAAAATTTCGGGCGTCTTATTGTCACCCTGTATATGCCTGTATATGTTGTATGATAGATTAAATGTCTCTAATACTGCCACTTTATTTATGTGACTTAATAAAAACATAACATACAAAGATACTGAAGATTGTATTATTAACCCTGTCCAACCGCAGGATTCCATTTGGAATCGTTAACTCATTTAGCATTTATAGTTCATATCATGAACCTGAAGATTCAGTATGGCATCGTATTGTATATTATAATTTTTTGCCATTAGGCGGAAAAGTTCTCGAAAATATCATTCTGGACCGGAATACGTTACGGGACCCGTCATCTGTAGGTATCCCGATGCGATTTATACTGTCGGGATTCCGGCCGCTCTCGCCCGACTTGTCCCGACCCGAAACGTCGGGTACCTGCACACCCCTGTAATTCAGTAATATTGTGCAGTACAAAAGAAATGTCAATCGGTCGACTTAAACAGACTAATTAAATACGTGTTTAGAAGAAGGGTGTATGTTAGAAATTTTTTGCAAGGGGTTTTCCGTGGAACTAGGGACAGTGTGATATAGAGGACGCATTGGCAAATTTTTCAGTCCTCGACAATGGCATTAGAGGTTAAAATCTGCACAGAAAAAGAGAATGAAAAGTGATGCTACAGTGAGCAATGAATTATTTTTAGGTTTTCCTGTAAATTTTATAAAATGTAACGTATACCTTTTTCTAGATACCTATTCAATTTAAGATGATCACGTTACATAACTCACCTTGTACAAGTTATTGCGTTGTCGTATAATAAATGTCGTTCTTTCAACGCACTTCATTTCCGGCATGTTAGAGTCGTAAAAAAAAGAAAAAATAAATCATGAAACCTATACCTATCTCGTTGGCAAGAGTGTGTAGATTCAGACAAATCTTACATAGATTAAAAATCTTCTTTTCAAGATAAGTTAGAATCGTCTAACTTCTACAATTCAAAAACATTTATTATATTATGCAACAACGTAATAATGTTTGTATTACTACAGGTTATAAATTATTCGATTTCAGGAATATATACCTAGTGGCGTTCTTATTTTTTACTCGAAAGGGACCATTTTGTTTGGGACAAGATAGCAAAGAAACTGATGACCATTCTGGTTCTAATTGATAACATTAGAAATACCAGTTATTTGACTATAAGAATACGTGATAATAATAAGCTTCTCTCTATACTTACCTGTTTCATTTTTATTTTTTAAGAAAAGTATATCTTGTACCGTTCATAAATTGACTGTATTGAATGCGATGTTGATATTTATGCATGGGACAATGCATTCAAACAACGTGTTTGAAATTCGACTAAGTCGCTCGCGCATCATCGCGCAGCCGAGCTTTCCCGAGTTTTTACGAAGTCTCGCGAGATTCCGTTGCGCTCCTCGTTCCAAAAAATATCACGCGATTTCGCCGAAACCAATACTGGCACGTACCTGTATCGCGCGATGACTCACCGCCAATCATCGAATTGTGCAAAAAAGGACACTCGGTGCTCGAGTATTGTCCTACGCCGAGAGCCAGCAGAACAGGAATTATACCGGTAATGTTCTCACGCGATAATTGCACGTGCCTCTCGTCGTTGTCATAAAGTTTCTGTTGTTGCAAGCAGCCAACATTTCTTAAAGCACGCACATCGCGTCAGAGTTCACGGCTCTTTACTTTGTATATTCTAATAAATATTCTCGTAATATAGTAATTTCTCGTGTGTTTTACTGGACTCGCGGAAGAGTCCTTCTTCAACCTCCACGCTCAGCGCTAAGCGATCCCAGCAATTTCAAATCGAAATTTGCGGCAAGCAGCCCTTTTCGATACACAACGTAATATTAATATTGTTTCTTTAATTCTTATTTCTACAGGTATGAAAATCACCTTATTATCGACTTTTTTCTTATGTTACATAAATTCGACGGTATTGCCAAATATTTGCAAATTATATTTTATGCTATTTTATTTTACCTACCATAAAACAGGTACAATTTTTTAAAGATGTACAGTGTGCCGACCAATAGTCTTCCGGAAAATAGTGTTACATGCGAGGCGAGCGCGTGTAAATGGATAATTACGACTACTATGCCTTTGGTAGAATAATACAATACAAAACGCAGGAATCGAATTGATGTGAATTTTGGTAACGTGCCACGTCTGTTTAGTTACAGAGCGAACACGCGTGCGACTCGCTAATGTAAATTTTGTTAGAATTCACCCGGAACAGCAACGAACAAATATGCCCAACTAACTGTGAACGATAAAATCTAGAACGCAATCAATTAAGGGTTTTATTTTAGTTTTGGGTTCGTCGATACTTTAGTCCCATACGGGCCCTTTCACCAGATCGCCTCGTGTGGAAATTAGGGAAGATAAATACTAGGTAATATAAAAGAAAGTAAATGGGTTGAATTTAGAAACAGAGAATTATATATATCGAATTATAATAGGAACTTACATACATTAACTTTGGTAAAATCATATAATAATAATAGTATAAAATTTTAAATGTGTACAACTCAATAGCTCAGGATATAAACGATAAAACCAACATACAAAAATAATGAAATATACGAATATAATGAGAAAAAGAAATATTTAACAGAGGTTATCGCCAAAAGAATACTATTACGCACAGTTGCTCGGTACATATACGGAACGGTTTGAATTTTAGATTTCAAAGACAACCAAATACGCGTATACAAATTGTAAAATACAATTAATTTCCAGTAAGGGAAACCCCACAGTTGTAACTCAACTACTGGAATTTACCCGTTTTTGGTATTTATCGTGAATTGATCTGGAAGAGTAAGGGAAACGATTCACCTAGATTTTAACAGTGTTGGACACGATTTTCAAACAAAATTTCCTTTTGCGAAATTCCTGGAATTTCCCCCTTTCTTTTTTGTATCTTATTTCTGGGTGTTATCAAAAGCGAACCTAATGAGAAAGAACACACACGCACTGCGATTAATTGAATTTAAGTACGGAATTTATCTTGAATTGAGTAGAGTCACGAAATAGAACTGTTAGAACTAATAATAATTGTTAACACTAATTGTAAGTAATGAACTAAAGAAAAACAAAGAGAATAAAATATTTATTCAATTTAAACAATGAAATGAATTTTCGTAAGGTTATGAATCCTTTTGTCTGGTTTTTCTAGCTCTTAGCCAGCGCGAACAAAACTCTATCACAATCAATACCTCACGGACCCTTCTACACGCACCTCGCGATTGTACATCGAAAGGTGTCGCAGCGTTGTACCCTCGGAAGAGACCAGAGCGGGCCTAGTCCGAATTTCTTTACACTGCATTACTGTGGTGCCTGAGGAATCAGGCTGCGAGATATGTGCGTTGAAGACCGTGATTCGTTAACTGAACGTGTGATAGGAACATGTATATCCTTCCTCCTCTAATTCTATCTTTCTTTCTTTTGCTTCTCCGAATTAATCCCGTCACTCTTTCAGTCACAGCTATGGGAATATTTTCTACGTTTTGATATGCTAACTGTACGCCGAATTTTGATAAAGTTGTAGGCGGAATGTTCTTAATTTACCTGACGCCAATAGAGAGAAAGGCATAACTTCCACAATTAATTAAATGGTATATGGACATGACCATTATCCGATAGGACAGATAGTAAAAGTTAAAATCAGATATGCCTTTCCTCTTACATACGAAATTCATATATGTATAGTAGGTAATGGGCTGACCGATGTGTAGCAACGGAGTTCGATATATGATTTAGAATTTGAACTCAAACTACCAGTTCTATAATAATTTAGATTATAATTTTGAATTTAACTGCGAACGCGAAGAAGAAAGTTCGTGATGCTCGATATCTTACCGGACCGGACGCCAGAGGTTTACATTCGGCAGTTCGGCGAAGTAAATATCCACCTCGCGTTACAATCAGGCGGTCTGAACGTGGGACCACGTTGACTCCAAGGAAAAGAATGCGTTATATATACAAGCTTATTTGCGTCGCCAATGAGAAAAACTATCTTATAAACATCAAAGACCGTACTGCGTTCGATTAGGGAGCTCCCACAATGCTATGCATTATCGTAACGCATCACAGCCGAAGTAAAAGAAACACAAAAAAAAAACAGAATTTTGTTCGGAACGTAAGAGTAGTAATCAGTAATCATGTTCAATAGTAACTATATATAAGAATAATTTTAGAATTTTTGTAAATACAACAATTGTAATAAACTTTGGTAAAATGCCAGATCGGACTCTGTAGTGTAACAATACTCTCCTTTCAAATAAGATAAAACAAAGAATTTGTTTGTAAGCACTATGTATGGAATGTTTAATTTAATATTTCATTAATTTAGTCGGGAATTAATACAAAAAATATGAAACCTGATTTTAATGTTTCCCACTTACAGTTATGTAGGTACATTAACATAAGCGAATAAACGGCGAAAACTTCAGTTTTAGGTATTAATTTTTAACTCGAATAATCATTCGTTTAGTAGCACAATGTTTGCTTTGCGTGGTTACAAGTAGTGTTGTATAAAGCTCGAGTCTTTGAAGCTACAAAGCTTAGCCTTAAGGACTGAGTCCTTAAGGCTACAATCATATGAAGCTCGAGGCTCAAGGCTCGAGCTCCAAGGCTCGAGTCGTCAAGGCTCGAGGCTCGAGTTTCAAGGCTTTGAGTAGTCGAGGCTCAAGCCCCGAACCTCGAGGCTTTTATGTTTAACACGTTCACTGCTGAGCGTGTTTCTGCTGGTTGTGTCTTCAGCGCTAAAGAGTGATTGCCCATGAGAATCATATAAAAAAATATTTCACAAGATGATTATATATATTGTGCAACATGTTCATGTTTGCACTTATTGTTTTCAACTACTATTCTAATATTCATTGTATTTGCAAAATTATAAACGTTATTGTTTGCGGATTTTACGCAATTTTATTGAGTTCGGTTGTGCCGGTTATCTATGACCACGATGGCGGATAGCGTGTTAACAATAATGAAATTAACACCAAGTCCTTAATATTATATTTCATTTTCTTTGTTTGTACAACTACGACTTTAAAACTTTCAACACATGGGAAAAATGCGTTTTGATAGTTCCACCAAATGGTCGGATCCGTGTCTTCAAATTCTTGTGATACGTATATTGTTTACAATAAAGTATTTATTTGTTTACAGTACGCACATATTAGAAAATATAGAAGGGGATAGTACTTTTTGGTCCGTGGTGTGTCTCTGATTTTTCATTTTGTAGTTAGTTTGATTTCCATAGCAGTAACATATTTTTAAAGAAGAATATAGTCTTTTACATTAAATAGGTATGTATCTACTGTAATCGTATCTCAGTAATGTAAGAGAATGACCGAATAAGAAGGTGGAATTGGTATTTCTGTGCGAAGAAGGTCATGCACGTAGCATGCACTGGTAGTCAAAGCAGACCGACGAGTGTTGTTATGACTGGGACCGACAACGATAATCTGACCTAGGTCACTCTGAAAGTCACCGTCGGGTGACGATCGAA
>NW_015374573.1:0-484 GCF_001272555.1 Dufourea novaeangliae | reverse complement strand
ATGCGTTTCATTCCTTATCTGTTTACATTGTATTTCGATCGTCAATCGCTGGCCTCTCGCCCGGCGCTCAACAGCTCGTTTATTCTTGCTGGCCAAAGTTAGTTGAAGGAACAGTCAAGCGACAATGTTCTTTAGCCAACGATGAGCTGAGGCAGACAAAGAAGTTTAAAAAGCCGCGAATCGATGTGATTCATATTGCACTATCCAAAATTCTATGCTGCTTATTTATTCACGGTATATTACAGTCTAGTCTGTATATACGAACTAAAATATGACTTGTAATATGAAACTGTCCGCACGAGAGCGGGTACGTCAGCTAGTTATCCATAAAATGATTTGAATGTTTATGAGAAGTTAAGGACTAGTCTAGATAATTAAGTTTTAATGATTTAATTGTAATTAGTTGTTTAACAATGTACACGGGAAATGTTTGACAAAACACGCACAAAAATAGTAACAGACACTTTTTTCAACTTTTTTATCT
>NW_015374572.1:10342-19644 GCF_001272555.1 Dufourea novaeangliae | reverse complement strand
CCTCCATGATATCCCCTTGTCTACTTCCTCCCTCATTAATTTGTATGTTTTTATACACCTTGTCGTGAATAGTATCCCTCCATTCTTTACCCCCCAACGAAGGAGTAAGAACTTTCTTCTTAATTTTATTGATCTCTTCAGGAACGTATCGAAAATATAATGGCCCGCTTCCCACGTGATCTCTCTATCTACTAGCTTCATTGCCAGCGTCTTTTTCCCCGTCCCCTCCTCTTCTTCCTTCTCCTTTTCCTGTTCCCTCCTCGTCGGCACACCACTCGATTCCCCTCTCGGCTCTCTTTCCTCTTCCTCTCGCTCCCTTCTTGATATGATTATCGAGTCCCTGGATTCCGTATCCTCGATAATCATTTCCATGGTTTGTTCATTCATCTGCTTCCACATAATGTTTCGGTAAACCTAAACCTGGGTATTGAAAGACACATGAAATGGTGATGGTCCTATGCCTAACTATCCTCCCACCCATATTCTTTCCAGTGTGTTATTCTCCCCCTATTTTATATATTTATTTCCCTACGTTCCCTTTTTCTTATTTCTAATATTGCCTCTTTATACCCTCCACCCTTCAATAAATTAGTACAGGGGCGATTCTCATGGCAAACGGGTCCCTTTACTCACTGCTGTATTACATCCAGATTATGTCATCCACTTCATCATCCTCTAACTCCTCTATAGTGGCTCCCCTCCCTCGTTCTGGTTCTTCTATCTGTTCGTTTCTTTTGAAGGCTAACATCAAGCCCTCGCTTACCAGAAACCCTGTGTCTCCTATTACTTTCGTGTCAAAGTTCTGGCCCGACATCATGTTCCTCCACTCTTCTGCGTCCCCTTCATCCTCCCATCGAACCCTTACCCCCTCCCTTTCATTCAGGAGGGGTAAATGATTCTCCTCTTCCCCCATCTCCTCCTCCCAATCACTGATCGGGGAGGTAATGGGACTGTAATCCTGGGGGGCTGGTTCCTCATTCCCTTCCTCTCCTGGTGCATATATGATGGTATCTTCCCCGTCACTATGGCTTCCTTCCTCTCCTGCGTCTTCTAGTATGTTCGTATCCTCTTGGGTCCATCCCCCTGGTATCGACCGCTCCTCCCCTTCCTGCGTCCTAACCCAGACCTAGTAGTAGTAGTAGTACGTCTCTCCCGGGGGAGGGGAAGTGCGATTTCCCCCCCAAGGCCCAGCTGTGGCTCAAGGCGCCTGTTAGCTATCAAACAGCCCCCGTCCGCGTTAGCAGAGGGGACTGCCGTGGGCATTACCCGGGGCTAATATTTCCCCCGGCTTTCCAACCCGACCAACTTTTTTAGGCCCGGGCCACATGGAGGCGAGGAAGTACTCGCCCGGGGGGCGGAGAGTCACTAGGATCGTCCCTTCCCTACCTAAGTGATTTAGCTATGGAATATGGTCGTCGGGGCAACCGATCCTTCGTCTCCAAAAGTGAGTACCGGCTCACTCTTTGCTTCACCCACAGACCGAGTCTGTACCAGGGGTGGAATCATCGTGCTTGTGTACGTTCCATCATCGAGAGAGAGCTGTGTCGCCTGTTTCAACCCCCTGTCGTATTACCTGCCTATGTCCCGAATATTTCAGGAACCCCCCCTCCTCTGATGCCCCTCACAAATCTACCACCCCCCTCAAGGACAGGGAGAGAGTCCCGGGACTCCGATAGAGATACATGGGGAGGCCGTTCTAGCCGACCTCAAGGAGAGACGTGGTCGGGTTCGGCGATCACCTCCCCTAGGAGCCGCAGCGGACCATAAATGAATCCGCCGCCAGTATGAGTCTAATCTAAATCTGTAGCGGGGTATGTGAATTTAGTAGAATGGAAAACGAGGTAGAGTAGATCGCGCCCTCCCCCCACCTTAGAGTATACAAGGAACGCGACGCGAACAGTGGCCCACCGGACTTCGCCGAAATTTCCTCCGAAGAGGGAATATCAGTTTCATCAGGAACCAGCATCCGCGTTCTGGGTCGCTGGCGCCCCACCCTAATGGTCGACGCTCTCTCTCTCCGGCGTACCACGGATCGTTGCAGCGTGTGCCAAACGCCTTCGTGACCCGTCGACATATTTGTTCCGAGGTCACGAATGTTTACCGGCACATGGGGCCTGTTTTCGGTAATGCCATACCCTACGTCCGGCGCCTAGTTCGTGAGAACTGCCTTCCGGAATACGATGACCGCGGGGCTCGTTGGGCCGTGATCCCGCAAAGACATGCTCTTCATGCTTCCGGGACTCGGTTCGCCAGTATACGCCCCACTGTCCGGAATCGCATTCGGGCCCCTACGCGTTTTATTCTACTTAAGGCGGCACGTCCAGGCCCCCGAAGGGTTTAATACCTGGAACGGCCATCGCCCCCCTTCCCTCGGGCCCGAATGAGCGCTCCTGGCGTTTGTACCTCTTACCTCTGTTCCGTTAGCATCTTATCGAAGATCCGCCCGGTACAGTTGGTGACCACGCGTCCTTGGCCGCTGTCCCGTATGCTACTCGGCATCGGTGTCCTTTGCCCACGGAACGTCGGCACGGGCTGGTGTTTGAATGTGCGCTCGGTGTACGCAAACCCGTGTCAACGTCCGCGATCGGACTCCCCGATGCCTATCTTAAACTAGTTCAAGAACGGAGGGGGAATTCAAGCCTATTTGTCCCGTCCTTGGACAAATATATCTGCCTGCCCCCTCCACGGACGGTCTTCGGGTTCCGGGCCCTCACCACCCTCAGGCTACTTCCCGGAACCCACCCAGCCCGTTGTTCTCCGTGAATCCTATGATTTCTATCACTGTGATCCCTATGGAGGGTACTGGCTCTTAAAGAAGAGTTTTCCGTCGTCCCGGGATCACAGCGGAGATCGAGAGGCTAAATGCGGCTGGAGTCGACAGGGTTCCCCATCTGTCTTTTCCCCCGTGGTGCCTCTTCACGAGTGGTCTACGGGGAGCATGTTGGAAGGCTTACGCCCTCAGTCTGCTGTCACCCTCCCGACTCGTATCTCATCATCCCGTTCTTGCGGGTCGGATTCACGTTTACTTGCTAATGGGTGGTAGGCCTGAAGCATCCTATCCCCTCTCCTTTGCGAGTTCCCCGTTGGTGTCACCGGGTATCCTCACAGGATCGGGGGGGGACTGAGAGGGAGCTTTGTGCCTGAGTGAGAGTCACCGATACTCTCTCTCTACACCCTCCCTCCTCACGTAAGGTCTGCATGGATCGGGCTTCGGAACAAACAGTAGTTCCACCCTTTCCATTCCCGTTACGTATCCCTGACGTGCTTTTTCCTCTTTCGAGGTCAGGCTTCCATGGGTCGCTAGGAGAACGATTATACGCGTATTTTCGTTATATTATTCATTTGCTTTGTTGTTGTTTTTTCTTTTTCTTTCTTTCTTTTTTACGATACGATTTTTATTATTATTATTATTATTGCTATTATCATTATTATTCTTGTTATTATTATTATTATGTATTTTAATTACTTATTATATATATTTTTTTTTTTTTTTCTTTTCCTATGTTTGTAATATTATAATATATTATGTACACTTACCTTCTCTTTTTCTTTCTTATCTTCTTCCTCCTACGCTTAATAGGGTGGGGAGTTTGTTTTGTTATTTTATTTATATGTGTGGGTTTTCTATTTCCCTCTCTTTCTCAATCCTGTTTTGACACGCTCGCCTAATCTTTTTCTCATTTTCCTGTTTGGGAATCTAGGGAGCAGAGGGTTTTTTTTTTTCTTTTTTTTCCCCTGCTCTTCCTATCTTTATTTCCCCCCTTTCCCTTTCTGTTTGTTCTTATTTTTTTCTTATTTTATATATTATTATTCTCTTTTTTTATCCTATATATTCGTACCCACTCTCCTCCTCCTCTTACTCACTTCCTTGTGTTCATTATTTACATTCTTACATTCTACGCTCTGGGTATTAATAATTTTACACACGCTATATTTTATTTATATCTTTATTCCATTCAATACATTCATTTCCTCCGCATTACATATTCCTCTATCTTTTTCCATCTTTGTCCATCCTCAATCCTTGTCTTATCCATCCTTGCTACATCCTGGTTTTATTATCTTACTTGTATCCGATTGATATTTTATCCTCCATTAATCCTATATTTATTTTTACCGACCTTGTACCTAATATTATCTATAACTGAAAGAAGAGTAATTGTTAGTTTCCCCCCCGTCCCCGATCCATCACCTACTCCATTATCGTTTCTTGTTTCCCTTCTTCGCCTTTTCCTGCTTCCTTTCGGGTTCTTCAGTCTTCTTTGTCTCTTCGTCTCACCAAATTTCTTCTTCTTCCTCTTCTTCTTCCCTCGGTCTGGTCCTATCCACGTCCTGAGTGAATCCTTGTATCCCCTTCACCGTCAATTGGGGAATGTCTTCATCTTCCAGAATTGCCTTTCGTAATCTTTTGAGACGCTTCTCCATTAGTCCCGGACATCTCATTAAGATGTGTTCTGCCGTCTCCACTGCATCCTCCTCACAGAATTCACACCTTTCTTCCTGTAGTTCCCCCATCCTTGTTAGGTGATGGTTCAGGATGGCATGTCCTGTTAGGATTCCTGCCACCCTTCTTGTGTCTTCACGCGGAAGATCCATCAAATCCCTCCAATTCTTATAGACTGGGTTCTGTCCAATCATAGCTTTGGCTACCCTGCATCCTTCCGCAGAGTCCCATTTCCTCTTCCTTTCTCCCTCGCGCCATCGCTTCCTACCTAAAGCGAACACTGCTTCTGCTAGCGGTACTTGCCGAGGTACCCCTTCCGGTGGGGCCCTCCTAGAACCTAGATTTGCCAGCTTGTCCGCTTGTTCATTCCCTGGAATACCTCTGTGGCCCGGCACCCAGCATAGTGTTAGCTTGTTACCCCTTGATGCCAGCTCGTTAAGATGTTCCTTACATCTCTTGGTAGTCAGTGAGGTATGCATGAGCTTTTGAATGCTCAGTAACACCGCCTGACTGTCTGTGAAGATTCTTATTTCCTTCTGTTTCGTGCCCCTGTCTATTAACAATTTTACACATTTCATTATTGCGAACGCTTCTGTTTGAAATACCGTTACATTTCTTCCTAGACAGGCATAGTGTCTGTCTATCTTCCCATCCGTCCATCCAGCTCCCGCCAGATCGTTTCTACCTGATCCATCGGTGTACCAATTTATGTGATTCCCTGCTAGTAATACATTACCCTTCCATTGTTCTCTAGTAGGAATCGTTACCTGAAATTTTTGCTCCGGAATCATGCTTGGGGCGCATCTATCCTGTTCCATATCCATCATTTCATTCATCTCTCTGTTCGCCTCGTTCAGCATTATCGACGCGTGTCCGTAGTTATTCCACGTCCAGCTGTTCCAGCACTTTAATCTATGTGCTGTCCGTACTGCAATATCTAAAATTACAATATCCAACGGAGTTGTGTTCGTCAGTACCTCCATTGCCCTCAATGGAGTGGTACTCAACGAACCCAACGCTTTCCTTAACGCCAACCCTTGGAGGCTGTTTAACTTATTTTTCACCGTAGTCATTTTGGCCGCTTGCCACCAGGCGATTGCCCCATGGGTCACCCTCGGCACCACTATGGACTTATATATCCAATTTGCAATGCGAGGGGAAAAACCCCATGTCCCACCTATGGCTCTACTCACCATATATATATTGTTCTTCCCGCATGCTACTTTGTTAAATACATGCCGTCTCCATAGTAGTTTTTTGGTAAACGTGACTCCTAAAAACTTTACCTCATCCACCAGTTTTAGGTCCTTTCCCTCATATCTTAGAGGTTCCGTTGCTGGTATCTTTATACGTTTGGTAAAACGTACCACTTCCAGTTTGTCCGGGTTGACTGATAATCCCGTACTGTCGCACCATACCTTCAGAATCTCCAGTGCTTCCTGGGCTTTATCATACGCTTCGTGTATGTCGTTGCTGATTGCTAAAAAGACCACATCGTCCGCATATGCTGAGATGGTCACCCCACATCCTTCCAGCGCATGTAGTAATGAGTTGATCGCTAGACACCACAACAGTGGGGATAAGATCCCTCCCTGTGGGCATCCTTTATTTACGTACCCCGATACTGATTGGCTTCCTCTCGACGCCACCAACCTTCTTTTGGTTAACATACTCGTTATCCACATCTTTATCCTCGGGTGTAGGTTGAATTCATCCATGGCCGTTACCAATACGTCCACGGATGTCATATTAAATGCTCCCTCGATATCTAGGAAGCATCCAATGGTGTAATATTTCACCTTTAAAGCTTTTTCGATTGCCAACGTTACGTTGTGCAATGCTGTTACGACCGAGTGGCCGGTTCGAAAAGCGTGCTGCCTTTCGTGTAATGGATTAATTGGGAAGACATATTCTTTGATATATCTATCCAATAATTTCTCAGCTGTCTTCAATGTGAAGGAAGTCAGACTAATGGGCCTGAAGGCCTTGGGTGTTGTATAGTCTGATTTCCCAGGTTTAGGTAGAAATATCACTTTGGTGGCCATCCATCCCTCTGGTATAAGTCCTGTGGCGAATGATGCTCTTATAAGCTTCAACAGAGCTTGCTCCCCTATCGGGAACATTTTCTTCAGTATTATAGGGTATACCCCGTCCGGCCCTGGCGCCTTGTATGGACTGAAAGAACCTACAGCCTCACGTAATTTATGAGGTGATACTATTATATTAGCTAATGCCCAGTGTGCCCCCATCTCTTGTACTGGGTCTGCCTCCACTAATTGGTGGGGATGGAGGGAGAAACCCGGGAAGTGTGCTTTCAGTAACTCTCCCAGAATTTCTCCATCATCCTCCGTATATTCCCCACTCCCTTTTTTCAATGCTCCCAATTGTCTTGGGGTTGCATTCATTAAAATGTGGCTAATTTTTGCCGCATTCGATATTTTGTCTATAGAGGCGCAGAATTTCCTCCATGCCTTTGTTTTTGCTTTGTACAGATTTCTCTTCA
Organism: Dufourea novaeangliae; assembly: GCF_001272555.1. Lineage (NCBI taxonomy): Eukaryota > Metazoa > Arthropoda > Insecta > Hymenoptera > Halictidae > Dufourea > Dufourea novaeangliae. The sequence continues at coordinate 12,697 of NW_015374572.1, read as the reverse complement.
GTGCGTTTCTTGCTATACGCAACTGATTTCTATCATGCCATAGCCCGTTCTTCCTATGGGCCCTCCTAGCTAGGTACTTTACGTGCCTTACCTCTCTTGACAGCTCCTTTGTCCACCATGGCACCTTATTTCGCTCATCTCTTGGTTTCGCCTCCGTTGCCGCTTCCCAGCTCTCCATCGTAATCCTAGTGAATTCCTTTGCATAGTTGTCCAGTTCTTCCTGGTTTCCGTATTTCCTCGGTAGCTCCGTTAATTTTTCGTCCAATTTCGTTCGAAATTCTATCCATTCCGTTTTCCTCGGATTTCTTACTGGATATATTTCCGTCATCCCTTGTCCGCTTAACTGGAATGTAATGTATCTGTGGTCCGACATCGTGACCTCATTAGATACTTTCCATTCAGACACCTCTTCTTCCATTTGTCTGTTCCCCAGTGTTATATCTAACACCTCTGCTCGTTCCGTCGTCTGAAAAGTGGGTGATCTCCCTCTATTATATATCGTCAGTCCTTGCTGGATAATGAAATCCATGAGATCTCTTCCCCTGTCATTTGTATCCGAACTTCCCCATATGGTGTTCCTTGCATTTGCATCCAATCCCATTAGTAGTGGGGTCTTCCTGTACTCACACCACCCCACCAATCGCACTATATCTTCCCCTGGAATATCCCTGTCTGAGTTCCAGGGGAGATATCCTGCTGCTAGTACTATTTCTAAATCCTCTTCTTGAATTGCACTTTTCATTTTTAACGCAATTACCGTTAGATTATTTGAGCTAAATTGAGGCAGAAATGTGACCACCAGATTCCCCCTACACACCACGCAAGTCCTAAGGTCCTTACTCGCTTGTACCGCGTAAACTTTCCCCGCCATACTAAGTCCTTTGACCGCGTGGTGTGCAACGTAGGGCTCCTGTACGAGCGCTATGGCCACACTGTTCTGCCTCATATATTTCGTTAGTATTTGCGCCGCCGCTACCGCATGGTGTAAGTTTATTTGCACCACCTTCATCTTATAGACCTGAAAACCAAAAAATCCTTCTTCATATATAATTCCCCCCTAAATTCCTATCTCCTTGTTCCTAATTTTGAGCTATTCCTATATATTTCCCTTTTCTCACCTTAATACCTCCTGTTATTCCTTATACCCATTATTTAATTCCCGTTGTGTCCATCCTCTCACCTTGTATTGGAATACTTCAGTATTTATACCCCCTTATCACAATATCTCATATCCCTCATCCCCTTTTATTTCTCCCATTCTCCTTTGTCTGGGAATCGCGATTTATTCGTTCCGAGGGTATGTCCTTAAATCATCACTCCCCCCTTGTATACAATTTATATTTATTTGTTCCGTGTTCTTCTTTTTATCCTAATACATTTCTTATTTCTATTCTTAACATTATTATGTTTATTCCTATCTTACAAAGTCTACCGTCTCTTATCCATTATTCCATTATTTACTATCGTGCGTCCAGTCCTTATCTATATTATTATCTATGTATATATATTTCCTCTTCTTTTATTATTTATATAATAACCTTATATCTAACTTACTTATATCTTATTCCTAACTTATCCTATGCTTATCTTAATGCTCTTAAATATCTTATTTCTTATAATATTTTACATACTAATCTTACTACTCCTCCGCATATTCTTATCTTCCCGTTCATTCTTCTTATTCCCTGCGCCGATTGCGGTCTTATTTTAACCGTAAATTCCCTTCCTCTCTCCTCCGGGTCGGTCTCTTTCCATAGGGTCCAATCCCCTGCCCTCAGTTCCGGATGCTCCAATTTCAGGACTTCTACTAAGTCCTTAAATAGCATGGTGCTATGGCTGCACCACACTGTAGCCATACTCTTTCTCTCCAGGTCCTCCGCTGGGCAACTTATTACCCGTGACCCCCTCCATTTTAATCCCCTCTCTATCTCTTCTTCCATCAGCTTCATCGTTTTTTCACATTTGGTGGTGAACAGCACCCCCCCCCCCTTTCATCCCCCATCTCACCAAAGCAAACTTCCTCCTAGCCTTAATGGAGCTTCTCAAAAAATTATCAAATATATAATTTCCGGCCTCTCTTGTCACCTCCCTGTCCTCTAACCGCAGGGCCAGTGTACTCCTTCTTGCCCTATCCTTTTCCCCTTCTCCTTCCTCTCTCCTTTCCTGCTCCCTTTCCCTGTCCTCCATCCGTGTCCCCTCTCTTTCCTTGTTCATTCCCACCTCCGTTATCTCTGATCCTGAGTCCTCGATGCTCATACTTGGTGACCCTGGTTCGGTATTGGTCCACATGCCTATAACAACCATTACTTTTTTCTTTCTTCTTTTTATACCCCCTCTTTTTTTTTTTTTTTTTCT
>NW_015374572.1:9294-10253 GCF_001272555.1 Dufourea novaeangliae | reverse complement strand
CTTCTATTCTAGCCCCTATTATCTCTGACTCTACCTCCTCCCTTCTTTCAAAAACTAAGATCCACTCGTTGCTTACCAGCACCCCCTTCTCCCCCATCATTCTCGTTTCAAAATTTTCCCCCTCCATCAATCTCCTCCAATCCTCTAGATCATTATTAGAGTCCCACTCCACTGGCACTCCCTCCCCCTCCATCATCGCGGCCACCGGCTCCTCCTCCACTTCTGCCTCATTCCCCCACTCGCTTATGGGAGACGTGATCGGGCTATAACTTATTGACGCCTCCCTTCCCCCATCATCGTCTCCCAGGATAATTGTCAGATCATCCTCTTCCTCCTCCGATTCTTCTCCCAGCACCTCTCCCACTTCCATCCTTTCTTGGACTTCCTCCTGTCCACCTGTCCCCGTTTCTGCTTCTTCTATCTGCGACCAATCATCCCAAGTTCTCGGACCAATCATCCCAAGTCTCCTCCATGTCCTCCATCAACTTTTGATTTCTCCTCCTCGCCGCCTCCTGCAAGCTCTCCTCCCTGCTCATGCGAGACCTCTTCCCCGCTCTGTGCTTCTTATTTTTGTTAATTCTCTTCTGGCGCATTCTTAGCGCCTGGCGCCTCTTCATACTTATCTCCTTAGCCATACCTTTCGCTGGCTTGATTTCTGGTAATCCAATTTATTCTCTCGTCCTGCCTTTCACGTTCCGTGCACTTACACCCCGTGTCTCGAAAACGTATTTGATCACTACTGAATTTCTGCTAAAAACTGCGGTATTTGTCTCTAAAAGCCTGTAAGAGTACTGACCTAACCCAGACCTAGTAGTAGTAGTAGTAGTACGTCTCTCCCGGGGGAGGGGAAGTGCGATTTCCCCCCCAAGGCCCAGCTGTGGCTCAAGGCGCCTGTTAGCTATCAAACAGCCCCCGTCCGCGTTAGCAGAGGGGACTGCCGTGGGCATTACCCGGGGCTA
>NW_015374572.1:7249-8549 GCF_001272555.1 Dufourea novaeangliae | reverse complement strand
CGGGGCTCGTTGGGCCGTGGTCCCGCAAAGGCATGCTCTTCATGCTTCCGGGACTCGGTTCGCCAGTATACGCCCCGCTGTCCGGAATCGCATTCGGGCCCCTACGCGTTTTTATCTACTCAAGGCGGCACGTCCAGGCCCCCGAAGGGTTTAATACCTGGAACGGCCATCGCCCCCCTTCCCTCGGGCCCGAATGAGCGCTCCTGGCGTTTGTACCTCTTACCTCTGTTCCGTTTGCATCTTATCGAAGATTCGCCCGGTCCAGTTGGTGACCACGCGTCCTTGGCCGCTGTCCCGTATGCTGTTCGTCATCGATGTCCTTTGTCCACGGAACGCTGCCTCAGGTTTAAATGTGTATTCGGTGTACACACTCCTACGCCAGCATCCGCGATCGGACTCCCCGATGTCTGTCTTAAATTAATTTGAGAACGGAGGGGGAATTCAAGCTTGTCCGTCCCGTCCTTGGACCAACATATCTGCTAGCCCCCTCCACGGACGGTCTTCGGGTTCCGGGCCCTCACCACCCTCAGGCTACTTCCCGGACCCCACCCAGTCCGTTGTTCTCCGTGAATCCTATGATTTTTAACACTGTGATCCCTTTGGAGGGTACTGGCTCTTAAATAAGAGTTTTCCGTCATCCCGAGATCACAGCGGAGATTGAGAGGCTAAGTGCGGCTGGAGTCGACAGGGTTCCCCATCTGTCTTTTCCCCCGTGGTGCCTCTTCACGAGTGGTCTACGGGGAGCATGTTGGAAGGCTTACGCCCTCAGTCTGCTGTCACCCTCCCGACTCGTATCTCATCATCCCGTTCTTGCGGGTCGGATTCACGTTTACTTGCTAATGGGTGGTAGGCCTGAAGCATCCTATCCCCTCTCCTTTGCGAGTTCCCCGTTGGTGTCACCGGGTATCCTCACAGGATCGGGGGGGGACTGAGAGGGAGCTTTGTGCCTGAGTGAGAGTCACCGATACTCTCTCTCTACACCCTCCCTCCTCACGTAAGGTCTGCATGAATCGGGCTTCGGAACAAACAATAGTTCCACCCTTTCCATTCCCGTTACGTATCCCTGACGTGCTTTTCCCTCTTTCGAGGTCAGGCTTCCATGGGTCGCTAGGAGAACGATTATACGCGTATTTTCGTTATATTATTCATTTGCTTTGTTGTTGTTTTTTCTTTTTCTTTCTTTCTTTTTTACGATACGATTTTTATTATTATTATTATTATTGCTATTATCATTATTATTCTTGTTATTATTATTATTATGTATTTTAATTACTTATTATATATATTTTTTTTTTTTTTT
>NW_015374572.1:693-7056 GCF_001272555.1 Dufourea novaeangliae | reverse complement strand
TTACATTCTATGTTCTAGGTATTAATAATTTTATACACGCTATATTTTATTTATATCTTTATTTCATTCAATACATTCATTTCCTCCGCATTACATATTCCTCTATCTCTTCCCATCCTTATCCATTCTCAATCCTTGTTTTATCTATCCTTGCTACCTCCTGATTTTATTATCTTATTTGTATCCTGATTAATACATTTTTTTATCCTCCATTAATCCTACTTTTTATTTTTTTTTTTTTTTTTTTTTTCCGGCCTTGTACCTAAAATTATCTATACCTGAAAAAGAAAAATAATTGTTAGTTTCCCCCCGTCCCTGATCCCTCACCTACACCATTATCGTTACTTGTCTTCCTTCTTCGTTTTTTCCCTGCTTCTTTCCGGATTCTTCAGTCTTCATTGTCCCTTCGTCTTACCATATTTCTTCTTCCTCCTCTTCTTCTTCCCTCGGTCTGGCCCTATCCACATCCTGGGTGAATCCTTGTATCCCTTTCACCGTCAATTGGGGAATGTCTTCTTCGTCCAGAATTGCCTTTCTTAATCTCTTGAAACGCTTTTCCATTAGTCCCGGACATCTCATTAAGATGTGTTCTGCCGTCTCTATTGCATCCTCCTCGCAGAATTCACACCTTTCTTCCTGCAGTTCCCCCATCCTTGTTAGATGATGATTCAGGATAGCATGCTTTAGGATCTTATCGAAGTTCCACCCGGTCCAGTTGGTGACCACGCGTCCTTGGCCGCTGTCCCGTATGCTGCTCGTCATCGATGTCCTTTGTCCACGGAACGCTCCATGAACGCAGAGTCCCATTTCCTCTTCCTTTCTCCTTCTCGCCATCGCTTTCTTCCTAAAGCGAACACTGCTTCTGCTAGTGGTACTTGCCGAGGTACCCCTTCCGGTGGGGCCCTCTTAGAGCCTAGGTTTGCCAGTTTATCCGCTTGTTCATTTCCTGGAATACCTCTGTGGCCCGGCACCCAGCATAGTGTTAGTTTGTTACCCTTTGATGCCAGCTCGTTAAGATGCTCCTTACATCTCTTGGTAGTCAGTGAGGTATGCATGAGCTTTTGAATGCTCAATAACACCGCCTGACTATCTGTGAAGATTCTTATTTCCTTCTGTTTCGTGCCCCTGTCTATTAACAATTTTGCACATTTCATTATTGCAAACGCTTCTGCTTGAAATACCGTTACATTTTTTCCTAGACTGGCATAGTGTCTGTCCATCTTTCCATCCGTCCATCCAGCTCCTGCCAGATCGTTTCTACCTGATCCATCGGTGTACCAGTTTACGTGATTTCCTGCTAGTAATACATTACCCTTCCATTGCTCTCTAGTAGGGATCATCACCTGAAATTTTTGCTCCGGAATCATGCTTGGGGCGCATCTATCCTGTTCCATATCCATCATTTCCATCATTTCTTCGTTCGCCTCGTTCAGCATTATCGACGCGTGTCCGTAGTTATTCCCCGTCCAGCTGTTCCAGCACTTTAATCTATGTGCTGTCCGTACTGCAATATCTAAAATTACAATATCCAACGGAGTTGTGTTCGTCAGTACCTCCATTGCCCTCAATGGAGTGGTACTCAACGAACCCAACGCTTTCCTTAATGCCAACCCTTGGAGGCTGTTTAACTTATTTTTTACCGTGGTCATTTTGGCCGCTTGCCACCACGCGATCGCCCCATGGGTCACCCTCGGCACCACTATGGATTTATATATCCAGTTTGCAATGCGAGGGGAGAAACCCCATGTCCCACCTATGGCTCTACTTACCATATATATATTGTTCTTCCCGCATGCTACTTTGTTAAATATATGCCGTCTCCATAGTAGTTTTTTGGTAAACGTGACTCCTAGAAACTTTACCTCGTCTACCAGTTTTAGGTCCTTTCCCTCGTATCTTAGAGGTTCCGTTGCTGGTATCTTTATCCGTTTGGTAAAACGTACCACTTCCAGTTTATCCGGGTTGACTGATAACCCCGTACTGTCGCACCATACCTTCAAAATCTCCAGTGCTTCCTGGGCTTTATCATACGCTTCGTGTATATCGTTGCTAATTGCTAAAAAGACCACATCGTCTGCATACACTGAGATGGTCACCCCACATCCTTCCAGCGCATGTAATAGTGAGTTGATCGCTAGACACCACAACAATGGGGATAAAATCCCTCCCTGTGGGCATCCTTTGTTTACATACCCCGATACTGATTGGCTTCCTCTCGACGCCACCAACCTTCTTTTGGTTAACATGCTCGTTATCCACATCTTTATCCTCGGGTGTAGGTTGAATTCGTCCATGACCGTTACCAAAACGTCCACGGATGTCATATTGAATGCTCCCTCGATATCTAGGAAGCATCCGATGGTGTAATATTTCACCTTTAAGGCTTTTTCGATTGCCAACGTTACGTTGTGCAATGCTGTTTCGACCGAATGGCCGGTTCGAAAAGCGTGTTGCTTTTCGTGTAGTGGAGTAATTGGGAAAACATATTCTTTGATATATCTATCCAATAATTTCTCCGCTGTCTTCAATGTGAAGGAGGTCAGACTAATGGGCCTGAAGGCCTTGGGTGTTGTATAGTCTGATTTCCCCGGTTTTGGTAGGAATATCACTTTGGTGGCCATCCATCCCTCTGGTATAAGTCCTGTGGCGAATGATGCTCTTATAAGCTTCAACAGAGCTTGCTCCCCTATTGGAAACATCTTCTTCAGTATTATGGGGTATACCCCGTCCGGCCCTGGCGCCTTGTATGGACTGAAAGAACCTACCGCCTCACGTAATTTATGAGGCGATACTATTATGTTAGCTAGTGCCCAATGTGCTCCCATCTCTTGTACTGGGTCTGCCTCCACTAATTGGTGGGGATGGGGGGAGAAACCCGGGAAGTGTGCTTTCAGTAGCTCTCCCAGAATCTCTCCGTCATCCTCCGTATATTCCCCATTCCCTTTTTTCAATGCTCCCAATTGTCTTGGGGTTGCATTCATTACGATGTGGCTAATCTTTGCCGCATTCGATATTTTATCTATAGAGGCGCAGAATTTCCTCCATGCCTTAGTTTTCGCTTTGTACAGATTCCTCTTCAGTGCATTTCTTGCTATACGCAGCTGATTTCTATCGTGCCATAACCCCTTCTTCCTGTGGGCCCTCCTAGCTAGGTACTTTACGTGTCTTACCTCTTTTGACAGTTCCTTTGTCCACCACGGTACCTTATTTCGCTCATCCCTTGGTTTCGCCTCCGTTGCCGCTTCCCAGCTCTCCATCGTAATCCTAGTGAATTCCTTTGCGTAGTTATCCAGTTCTTCCTGGTTTCCATATTTCCTTGGTAGCTCCGTTAATTTTTCGTCCAGTGTCGTTCGAAATTCCATCCATTCCGTTTTCCTCGGGTTTCTTACTGGATATACTTCCGTCATCCCTTGCCCGCTTAACTGGAATGTAATATATCTATGGTCCGACATTGTGACCTCATTAGATACTTTCCATTCAGACACTTCTTCCTCCATTTGTCTGTTCCCTAGTGTTATATCCAACACCTCTGCTCGTTCCGTAGTCTGAAAGGTAGGTGATCTCCCTCTATTATATATTGTTAGTCCTTGTTGGATAATGAAATCCATGAGGTCTTTTCCCCTACTATTTGTGTCCGAACTTCCCCATATGGTGTTTCTTGCATTCGCATCCAATCCCATTATTAGTGGGGTGTTCCTGTGTTCACACCACCCCACCAATCGCATTATATCTTCCCCTGGAATATCCCTCTCTGAGTTCCAGGGGAGATATCCTGCTGCTAGCACTATCTCTAAATCTTCTTCTTGAATTGCACTTTTCGTCTTTAACGTCACTACCGTTAGATTATTCGAGCTAAATTGAGGCAGAAATGTGACCACCAGGTTCCCCCTACACACCACGCAAGTCCTAAGGTCCTTACTCGCTTGTATCGCGTAAACTTTCCCCGCCATACTAAGTCCTTTGACCGCGTGGTGTGCAACGTAGGGCTCCTGTACGAGCGCTATGGCCACACTGTTCTGCCTCATATATTTTGTTAGCATTTGCGCCGCTGCTACCGCATGGTGTAAGTTTATTTGCACCACCTTCATCTTTATATATCTGAAAACCAAAAGATCCTTTTTCATATATATTTCCCCCCTAATTTCCTATTTCCTTATTCTTAGTTCAGAGTTGTCGCTACATATTTCCTTCTTCCCACCCTAATATCTCCTGCCATTCCTTATATTCGTTATTTAATTCCCGTTGTGTCCCCTCTCTCACCATGTATTGGAATACTTCAGTGTTTGTGTCTTCTTATCATCATGTCTCATATCCCCCTTCCCCTTTTATTTCCCCCGCTCCCCTTTATCTGGGGATCACAATTCCTTCATTCCGAGGGTATGTTTTTAACTTATCACTCCCCCTTTTGTTTATACTCTATATTTATTTGTTTCTTGTTAATCTATTACATTTCCTAATTCTATATTATCCTAATTTCGCCTATTCCTATTTTTACAATTTACGTAGGAGTCCGAAGACCCCTACGCACCCCTCGCTGCGAAAACCCGATCCAGCCTCGCCCCCCTTATATCTTATTCCTAACTTATCCTATGCTTATCCTAGTGCTCTTAATTATCCTATTTCTTATAATATCTTACAGACTAATCTCACGACTCCTCCACATATCCTTATCCTCCCGTTTAACCTTCTTATACTTTGCGCCGATTGTGGTCTTAGTTTTACCGTAAACTCTTTTCCTCTTTCCTCCGGGTCGGTCTCCTTCCATAGGACCCAATCCCCTGCCCTCAATTCCGGATGTTCTAGTTTTAGTACTTCCACTAGATCTTTAAACAGCATGGTGCTGTGACTGCACCATACTGTAACCATGCTCCTTTTTTCCAAGTCTTCCGCCGGACAGCTTACCACTCGTGAACCCCTCCACTTTATACCTTTCTCAATCTCCTCTTCCATTATCTTCATTGTTTTATTGCACTTAGTGGTGAACAGCACCCCCCCCCCTTTCAGCCCCCATCTCACCAAGGTAAACTTCCTTCTTGCCTTGATGAAACTTCTCAACAAACTATCGAAAATGTAGTTTCCGGCCTCTTTTGTTATCTCCCTGTCCTCTAACCGCAGGGCCAGCGTACTTCTTCTTGCCTTATCCTTTTCTCCTTCTCCCTCCTCTCTTCTTTCCTGCTCCCTTTCCCTGTTCTCCATCCGTGTCTCCTCACTTCCCTTGTTTATTTCCACCTCCGTTATTTCCGATCCCGAATCCTCTATACTCATGCTGGGTGATCCGGGTTCAGTGTTGTTCCACATGCCTATAACAATTATTACTTTTTCTCTCTTCTTTTTATACCCCCTCTTCTCTTTCCCTCCTCTTCTAATTATCTAGTTATCTAGTCCCCCTACTTGTCCCCTTCCTACTTACACCCCCCCCTCCACCCCTCTCGGCCAATATCTAATATCTATCCATTCCTCCCTCTTGTTATTTTGTCTTTTAAGTCCTTAATCACCCCTCTCAGTCCTTTCAAACCCATATAATATCATCTATTTCCTCCTCTCTTGTCTCTTCAATTCTGGCCCCTATTATTTCTGGCTCTACCTCCTCCCTTCTTTCAAAAACTAGGATCCATTCATCGCTTACCAATACCCCCCTCTCCACCATCATTTTTGTTTCAAAGTTTATTCCCTCCATCAATCTCCTCCAATCCTCTAGATCGTTATTCGGGTCCCATCCCACTGGCACCCCCTCTCCCTCCATCATCTCGGCCACCGGTTCCTCCTCTAACTCTGCTTCATTCCCCCATTCACTTATGGGGGACGTGATCGGGCTATAGCTTGTTGACGTTTCCCTTCCCCTATCGTCGTCTCCCAGGATAACTGTTAATTCGTCCTCTTCCTCCTCCGGTTCTTCTCCCCGCGCCGCACTCACTTCCATTCTTTCTTGTACTTCTTCCTGTCCGCCTGTCTCCGTTCCTGTTTCTTCTGACTGCGACCAATCATCCCAATTTTTTGGGGTCATGGTCTCTCCCATGTCTTCCATCAACTTTAAGCTTCTCCTCCTCGCCGCCTCCTGTATGCTCTCCTCCCTGCTCATGCGAGACCTCGTCCCCGCCCTGTGCTTCCTGTTTTTGTTGATTTTCTTTTGGCGCATTCTTAGCGCCTGGCGTCTCTTCGTGCTTATCTTCTTAGTCATACCTTTCGCTGACTTGATTCTGGTAATCCAATTATTTCTCGTTCTGCCTTTCGCCTTCCGTGCACTTACACCCCGTGCAAAATGTATTTTATCACTACTGAATCACTTCTAAAACCTGCGGTATTTGTCTCTCAATGTCTGTAAGAGTACTGACCTAACCCATTTTTTTTTTTTTTTTTTTTTTT
>NW_015374572.1:0-272 GCF_001272555.1 Dufourea novaeangliae | reverse complement strand
GGGAACCCCCTCGCACCGCCCCGGCGGCAGCACCGACGCCCGGGCCATGCGACCCCGCACAGGCGGCGTGCCTGGGGGCACGGCGAAGCCTATTGTGCGGGGTCGCGGCGTCACGCCGGTCGCCCCGCGACCGGCCGAGAGGAGGGCGGGCTTCGAGGGGCACCAGGCCCCCCTGCGGCCGGGGCGGCGGCCCGCCGCCGACCACCGGTGCGCCTCGCCCTCCTCCTCTCGATGCGAGCGGGGTCGGTTATCTCCCGACCCCGCTCGTCGTC
>NW_015374571.1:0-303 GCF_001272555.1 Dufourea novaeangliae | reverse complement strand
TGAGGGGTCGATGTGGGGTCCAAAGACCCCGTCGCGAGCGGGACTTACAAGGGTCGATGTGGGGTCCAAAGACCCCGCCGCGAACGGCGCCTTCAAAAGTCGATGTGGGGTCCAAAGACCCCGTCGCGAGTGGGGCCTTCAAAGGGCGATGTGGGGTCCAAAGACCCCGCCGCGAGCGGGGCCTTCAAAGGTCGATGTGGGGTCCAAAGACCCCGCCGCGAGCGGGGCCAGGAGGTGTCAATGTGGGGTCCAAAGACCCCGTCGCGAGCGGGGCCTTCAACGGTCGATGTGGGGTCCAAAGAC
>NW_015374570.1:0-497 GCF_001272555.1 Dufourea novaeangliae | reverse complement strand
TAAACAATAGCAAAGACTGTTATTAACAGATTCGCATCATCAGTTTTTTCTTTACCATGGTAATGATAGCGGACTGAGACAATTGGCAGAATGGCCAATCGTATTTTTCCGCGTTTGTTATAACATATTCATTCGTTGTAGCATTCTGATTGTATAAAAATTGTACGCTGTAGCGTTCGTTCGTTGTAACATCGTCCGCCGTAGCATACCCCAATGTATGTATATGTATATGTATATAAATGGAGAAGTCCTGACTGACTCATCAACGCTAAGCCCCAACCGCTAAATCTAAAAACACGAAATTTTAGAGATAGTTTCCCCTTAGTGCGTAGGCATCCACTAAGAATGGATTTTTCGAAATTCAACCCCTAAAGAGGTGAAGAAGTATGCTTTGTCTGACAGCTATACTGACAGTGACTTTCAAAATCATTAAAATATTTATGTACATGGATAGAATGAACTTGTGTTTGGAGATTATTATGTAAGAATATAAATTT
>NW_015374569.1:0-276 GCF_001272555.1 Dufourea novaeangliae | reverse complement strand
ACGGTGGCCGGGCTCGGCGCTCTGCGGGGAGGCACCGGGATCTCTTGCGAACACAACCGGTACATCCCCAGCGCCGGCTCCGCCAGTTGACGGCGGAGCGCCCTCTCTGTGGTGGGGGAAGCGGTGAGCTCCCCCCCACGGACCGCGGGTGCCACAGTCCCGCGATCCCAACGGTCCCTTTTAGTCGCCTCTTACGACAGACAGGGATTACCATGGGCGTATTCTGTTCCCCGCCACACAGGGAATAAGAAAGCACACCGCCGGGAGGAATGAACG
>NW_015374568.1:0-18988 GCF_001272555.1 Dufourea novaeangliae | reverse complement strand
TTAATAGTAATATAAATAAACTAAAATTAAGTTTTTAGACTCATAATCTAAATATAGATATATTCTTTTATATAAGTAATATGTCTGACTAAAGAAATATTTTGATGAAATATACATGAAAATTATTTTTCTATTACTAATTATATTTATTAATTTAATTAATACCTTAAAATTCAAAATTTTATATGCAAAACACTTAAATATAATTTAAATAAAAAAATCAATAAATTAAATTTATAATAAATAGTAATTATAAATACTATTACATAACAAAATATTTGAGTTAATATTAACTATCATTATTACAATTATCAGCCTAATTGCCATAACTACAAGAAATCAATTTATTCTATGAATATTAATAGAATTTAATAGAATATCATTCATTACTTTATTAAATATTACTAACAATAAAAATATTAGTATAATATACTTTACAATATCAATATACTCATCAGCTTTAATAATTATAACAACATTAAACATAACCAATAATAATAATAATAATATATATTATATTTTAATTCTAGCAATTTGAATTAAACTAGGATTATTCCCATGCCATTTATGATTTAATTTAGTTTCAAGTAAAATAAATTACCAATCTTTATTTATCTTAATAACTTTAATAAAAATTATTCCTTTACAAATTATAATTACATCAATCAAAATAAACAAGATAATTATTTATATATTATTAATTGCAATAATCATACCTTCACTAATAGCTATTAAACAAAAATCATTTAAATTAATATTATCATACTCATCTATATACCAAACCGCATTTATAATTATACTAATATTTTTCAACTTAGATACAGGTATAATATACTTTACAATATACTTAATTTCATCATGATTATTAATCAATTTTTTATATAAACATAAAATCTATTATATAAATCAACTTTTAAACCTTACAATAAAATCCACAAAAACAATCTATAATTTAAACATAATTATTTATAGACAACTACCCCCTCTATTCACTTTTACAACTAAATGAATATTTCTAGAAAATATAATTCAATGAAATGAAATTATACTATTAATAAATATAATCTTAATTATCTCCTCTTTAATCATAATTTTTAATTATATTAATATTGGACATTTAAATCTATACAATTACTATAATAATATCTCGCATCAAAATAATTGTCCTAAACAATCAAACTGACTAACTTGATTAATCTACAGAATAATATTCTTTTCTATATTATTATATGCCATAATTATTTAATTTCAATAAAAAATTTAATTAATAAATTAATAAATAAAACTATATTCTCAAAATATAATTCAATTCATTTAAGTTATAAAAAACAATTAATCTTACAATAGTTTTTATTTAAATTAATTGATTAATAGTAGAAATTTAAAATATTCATTCATTATACAATTATTTAATTTTAGGCTATTAAGCATAATTAGACTTGCAATCCAATATTTTTATTTAAATTACAAAAATAATATTAGAAAATAATTTTCATTTATAAATTTACAGTTTATACCTTTAATTCAGGCATAATATTTAAAGACCTTAAGTTAAAAAAACTATAAACCTTCAAAGTTTAACTTATATACTCAATATATGTCTTAATAAAATACAATTATAAAATTTGACTATACTCTACTAATCATAAAAATATTGGAATATTATATTTCATTTTCGCAATATGAGCAGGAATAATTGGATCATCAATAAGAATAATTATCCGAATACAATTAAGAGCACCAGGAAACTGATTAAATAATGATCAAATCTACAACTCAATTGTAACCTCACACGCATTCGTAATAATCTTTTTTATAGTAATACCTTTCATAATTGGAGGATTTGGAAACTGACTAGTACCTTTAATAATTGGAGCTCCTGATATAGCATTCCCTCGAATAAATAACATAAGATTCTGATTACTATTACCCTCAATATTTTTATTATTACTTAGAAGAATTATAAATTCAGGATCAGGAACAGGATGAACAGTATACCCACCTTTATCTTCATTAATATATCATCCCTCTAATTCTGTAGATATAACAATTTTCTCACTACATATTGCAGGAATTTCATCAATTATAGGTGCAATTAACTTTATTATTTCAATTAACATAATAAAAAATAATTCAATAAATCACGATCAAATAAGATTATTTCCATGATCTGTTATAATTACAGCTATTTTATTATTATTATCACTACCTGTATTAGCAGGAGCAATTACTATATTATTAACAGATCGGAACATAAATACTTCCTTTTTTGACCCAACAGGAGGAGGAGATCCGATTCTATATCAACATCTATTTTGATTTTTTGGTCATCCAGAAGTATACATTCTAATCCTACCTGGTTTCGGCCTAATTTCACACATTATTTTCAATGAAAGAGGTAAAAAAGAAACATTCGGAAATCTAAGAATGATTTATGCAATATTAGGAATTGGATTTTTAGGTTTCATTGTCTGAGCTCATCACATATTTACAATTGGATTAAATGTTGATACCCGTGCTTATTTTACTTCCGCAACTATAATTATTGCCGTCCCTACAGGAATTAAAATTTTTAGTTGATTAGCAACATATTATGGAATTAAAATTAAACAATCACCTTCTATAAAATGATCTATAGGATTTATCTTTTTATTTACTATAGGAGGATTAACAGGTATTATATTATCTAACTCCTCCATTGATATTATATTACACGATACTTATTATGTAGTAGGACACTTCCATTATGTTCTATCTATAGGAGCTGTATTTGCTATTATTGCCAGATTAGTCCACTGATACCCTTTATTCACAGGATTAACACTAAATAAAAATATACTTAACATTCAATTTTATTTTATATTTATCGGAGTAAACCTAACATTCTTTCCCCAACACTTTCTAGGATTAATAGGAATACCTCGACGTTATTCTGATTACCCAGATGCTTACTACTGCTGAAATACTTTATCTACCTTAGGTTCAATAATAACATTCAATAGATTAATTATATTAATTTTCATTATATTAGAAAGTTTAATCAAAAAACGATTCATCCTCTTCAAATACTATCAATCATCTTTAGAATGAACACAAACATACCCTCCACTTAATCATTCATTTAACGAATTACCTATTATCAACAAAAATTAATTTAATATGGCAGAATAGTGCAATAGATTTAAGATCTATTTAAAAAATTAATTAATTTTTATTAAAAATAGCAACATGATCAATATATAACTTTCAAGACTCTAACTCCCCATTTACAGATAATTTAAATAACTTTTACAATCTTACAATAACCATTATAATCATTGTCCTAGCTTCTACTTTATATATAATAACAGACATTATATTTAATAAATATACTAATCTAAATTTATTAAAACATCATAACCTAGAAATCATCTGAACTGTAATACCAATATTCATATTAATAATTATTGCAATTCCATCTCTCAAAACTCTATATTTTATCGACGAACTATGAAACCCTACATTCTTCACCATTAAATCAATTGGACATCAATGATACTGAACATATGAATATACAGATTTCTTACATATCCAATTCGATTCTTACATAAATAATTCAATTAACCTAAATTCATTTCGTTTATTAGACGTAGATAATCGAATAGTCCTTCCATATAAAACACCTATCCGAATACTAACCACTTCTGCCGACGTTATTCATTCTTGAACCATCCCATCTATTGGAGTAAAAATAGATTCAATCCCAGGACGAATTAATCAAATATCTTTAATTTCCTCACGACCTGGTTTATATTTTGGTCAATGCTCTGAAATCTGTGGAACTAATCATAGATTCATACCTATCGTAATAGAAAGAACAAATGTAAAAAACTTTATATACTGAATTACATCAATATAAAGAATTAGTTAAAAAATAACATTAAATTGTCAATTTAAAATTATTAAATAAATATTTTTTCATTAGGTGTCTGAAAGTAAGAAATGGTCTCTTAAACCAATAAATAGTAATTAACAAATACTCCTAATGATAATTCTTTTATTCCACAAATAATACCTATATCATGATTATTAATTATAATAATAACATGTTTAATAAACATTGCAATATTAACAACAATCTACTTCAATAAACAATATAAATTAAAACATAATATTCAAACTAAAACCATTAACTGAAAATGAAAATGATAGTAAATCTATTTTCCATTTTTGATCCATCTACCAGTATATGTTTATCATTAAATTGACTATCAATAATAATCATACTACTAATCAACCCAATATCCTTATGATTATTACCTTCTCGACTACATATATCATTTAACTTATTAATAATGTTCATTTTTAATGAATTTAACTTAATTGTAAATAACAAATTTAATACAAACTTATTAATTTTCATTATACTAATATTATCAATCATAACTATAAATCTAATAGGATTAATACCTTACATCTTCACTCCTACAAGTCACCTTGTAGTCAACTTAACTATATCTTTAATTCTATGAGTAAGATTTATAATATATGGATGATTAGTAAATACCAACCATATACTTATTCATATAGTTCCAATAAATACACCTACTATATTAATAAGATTTATAGTATTAATTGAATCAATTAGAAATTTAATTCGACCCTGAACACTAACAATTCGTCTTAGAGCAAATATACTAGCAGGTCATTTAATAATAACCTTAATAGGATCTTCAATAAATAAATTCCTATTATTTTTACCTTTAATAATTATAATACAAAATATATTAATTATTTTAGAAATATCTGTATCCTTAATTCAAGCATATGTACTATCAATCCTAAGAACATTATATTTTAATGAATCTAATAACTATGATAATAACTAACCACCCATTTCATTTAGTAACTTTAAGACCATGACCTATAATTACATCATTTAATATCATAAATACATTAATGAGAATCATCATCCTATTCTACAATCATTACTCTTATACACTTATTATAAATTCAATTCTACTAATTATATCAATATTACAATGATGACGAGATGTAATTCGAGAAAGAACTATACAAGGATTTCATACACTTACAGTATCAAAATTAATAAAATACAGAATAATTTTATTTATTATTTCAGAATTATTTTTCTTTATCTCATTTTTCTGAGCATATTTTCACAGATCAATTTCCCCTAATGTAGAAATTGGAAGAACATGACCTCCCTCAAATATCATAATATTCAACCCTTTTGATATTCCATTACTAAATACTATTATCTTAATTTCTTCAGGAATAACAATCACATGAAGTCATCATCTATTATTAAATAATCATACAAAATCATTAAATCTAATATTAATTACAATCATTCTAGGAGTGTGCTTCTCCTCATTACAATATTTAGAATACAAAGAAGCACTTTTTACAATCAATGACAGAATCTTTGGATCAATTTTCTTCATAATGACAGGATTTCACGGATTACACGTAATTATTGGTATCTTATTTATATTAACATGCTATCTACGTATATTAAAACTACAATTATCAAAAACCCATCATTTCAATTTTGAAGCAG
This sequence comes from Dufourea novaeangliae, assembly GCF_001272555.1. Classification (NCBI taxonomy): domain Eukaryota; kingdom Metazoa; phylum Arthropoda; class Insecta; order Hymenoptera; family Halictidae; genus Dufourea; species Dufourea novaeangliae. The sequence goes on along the minus strand of NW_015374568.1, from coordinate 13,425 downwards.
CATCATGATATTGACATTTTGTAGACATCGTATGATTATTTCTTTATGTATTTTTATATTGATGATCTAGATAATATATATAATATATAATATATATATATAGTATAATTAATTACATTTAACTTCCAATTAAAAAATTTAAACATTAATATATATAATAATAAACATTTTAATTATTAGAATTCTAATATCCTTAATACCAATTATTATTATTATAATCAACTTAATATTAACACAAATAATAAAAAAAAATCGTGAAAAAATAACTCCATTTGAATGTGGGTTTGATCCTTTTTCATCAGCACGTTTACCTTTTTCTATCCAATTTTTCATAATCACTTTAATATTTCTAATCTTTGATATTGAAATTATCCTAATTATTCCAATAGTTCCCGTATTATACAATATAAATTCAATAACTATAATAATACTAATATCTTTTATTTTAATTTTACTGCTAAGTCTATGAATAGAATGATTTATAAATATATTAAAATGAATTAACTAAATGGATATTAGTTAAATAATAATAATTAAATTGCATTTAATAGTTAATCAAAATTATATTATATCTAAGTATTTAAAGTAATATTATTACATTTAACTTCGAATTAAAAATAGATTAATCAATCTTTATACTCAATTAATTGAAACCAAAATAGAGGTAAATTATTGTTAATAATTTCACTGCCTTAAAGCCAATTAAAGAAATTAATTAAATAGAACTTCTAATTCTAATAAAACAAAAATTTGTTAAATTTCTATTTATATAGTTTAAAAAAAACCTTATATTTTCAATATAAAATTAATTAAAATTTATAAATATTTAAAAATTAAAAATTACCTTAATATTTTCAATATTATACTCTAAATTTAAGCTATTTAAATACATAAAAACAAAAAATACTAATATAAATAAATAAATATTAAAAATAAATAAATTACTATAATTAAAAACCTTAGTTCAACCATTATATATTAAAAATATTTTATTCAATAAAAATATATGAATAAAACTAAGTCCTGTAACTACTTCTCAACAACATTCAAACCCAGATTCATAAATATAAATAAAATCAAAAAAAATTTTAGGGACCTTAAATACAAAATTTAAATAAAATATTCTTCTAAAAAACATACCAATTAAAACTATATCTGTTAAATCCAAAATAAAAATAAGATAATAAAAATAAAATCCCAACAAGTATAAATTTAAAAATATAAGCTTATCCGAACCTAATATCATATATACAAAACCATTAAATAAAAGCAATAGACAATAATTACCTAAAAAAATTAAAATAAAATATAAAAACAATTTTCTAAAAAATATAATCATATCATCACCAAAATTAAACAAACTAATAAATATTTTATAAAAAAGTAAAATCCAATAAATTAAACGAATTCTATATCTAATAGTAAAAACCGTAGAAAAAAATAATAAAATCAAAGAAACAATATTAAATTTTATAGAAAAAAAAGATTCTAAAATTAAATCCTTAGAATAAAATCCCGATACAAAAGGAAATCCACATAAATTTATAATAGCAAAAATAAAAAATAAACTCTTTAATAAACTCATATAAAATATACCTCCAAATACCCGTATATCCTGATTATTAAAATTTATGTGAATAAACTCACCAGCACATATAAATATTATAGATTTAAAAAAAGCATGAACAATTAAATGAAAAAATCCTAACTCAACATATCCTATACTTAAAATTCTTATTATAAATCCTAATTGTCTTAAAGTAGACAAAGCAATAACTTTCTTAAAATTTATTTCAAAATTAGCAATTAAACCTGACATAAACATAGTAAATCTAGATAATAACAAAACATAATGTAAAAATATAGAATTATTAAATAAATTATTATAACGAATAAATAAATATACTCCAGCAGTCACTAAAGTTGAAGAATGAACTAATGAAGAAACAGGAGTAGGAGCTGTTATAGCAGCAGGTAATCAAGAAGAAAAAGGAACTTGTGCACTTTTAGTAAATATAGCTAACATTATAAAAAATAATATCAACTTATCACAAGAATAAATCATTAAATTTCAACTACCAAAAGAAGAACAAAAAATAATTAACATTAACAATCCAATATCCCCTAATCGATTACATAAAATAGTTAATATTCCTGAATTAAAAGCATTTAAATTCTGATAATAAATAACTAATAAATAAGAAATTAAACCCAAACCATCTCACCCTAATAAAATACTCATAATATTAGGACTTATAATTATTATACACATAGATAAAATAAATAACAAAACCAAATAAATAAAACGCTTAATATATAAATCATCTATCATATAACTCAATCTATAAAGTATTACTATTGAAGAAATAAATAAAACAGTAAATAAAAACAATAAACTTATATAATCCACATGCAATAAATATACATAACTTATAGAATTATATATATATAACTCCCAACCAATTAAAAAAACTTTATTTAAAATAAAACAATAAATACCTATTAAAAATATAACTAACCTTGATAATAATAATAAATAAAAATTAACTAACAATAAATAAATAATTCAAGACTAAAAAGTATTTATGATTCCACAAATCAATGTTTTAAATTAAACTACCTAAATTTAGAGATAATTCATATTAATAAATAATAAATTTAAAGGTAATCAATGTATAAGTAATACAATAAAATCCATATAAGTAATATATCCAACTTTAAGATAATAATTAGCCTTACCATGTTGAACATAACAATATAAATATAAAGAATAAACAAATCCAAAAAAACAAATAAAAACAACATAAATATATAGATAATACAATCAGCTTACTAATCCTGTAAATAAAAACAATTCACTAACCAAATTTAAAGAAACAGGAGCAGACATATTAGAAGAACAAAACATAAATCAAATCAATGATAAAGAAGGAAAAAAAGTTATTATTCCTTTATTAACAAATATTAAACGTCTATTAGTTTCCTTATAACAAAGATTAACTAAATAAAATAAACCAGAAGAACAAAATCCATGACCAATTATAGTAATAAACATACCTCTAGTACCTATACCAACTAACGTATACATACCACAAACTATTACTCCTATATGCACTACAGATGAATAAGCTACTAAAAGCTTCATATCAACTTGACGTAAACAAACTAGACTTAAAAATATCCTACCAACTATACTAATAGACACAAAATAAAATCTAGACTGAACTAAATTATCATAAAAAATTAAATTTAACCGTAATAACCCATACCCTCCTAATTTCAATAAAATAGAAGCTAAAATTATAGAACCAAATACAGGAGCCTCAACATGAGCTTTTAATAACCAACCATGTATTAAATATAAAGGAATTTTTACAAAAAAAGATCTTATAGTATATAAATACACCCAAAAATTAATATAACATATATAATCTCCCATCAAAAATATATCTCTTGTAAACGTAAAATTAAATAAATAAAAAAAAAATATTAACAAAGGTAAAGAAAAAAATAAAGTATAAAACATAAGATAATATCCAGCCAATATACGTATCCCTCCTATCCCCCACTTTACAATAATTAAAAAAACCATTAAAAGACTAGCTTCAAACATAAAATAAAAAAATAATAAATTTATAGAAAAAAATAATATAAATAAAATAACTATTAAACCCAATAAAATACCATTACATAAACTTAAATCACTCAAATCCTCCAAAGAAAAAAAAACCATACTTAAAATTCATAATCTCAACATAACTAATCTAAATGAATACTGATCTATACAAAATAATAAACTCAAATTATATGAATCAATAAATAAATCAAATTCAAAACCCATAAATAACACAATCAAAAATAAAACAACTCCCATAAAATTACTATCCTTAATGTAATAATATAATAAAAATAAACTAAATAAAATACAAATAAATAATATCATATCTATAATATATAAATTAAATACCTACCATTTTATATTTAATAATCTAATACCTTGATCACCAAATATATAAACTATCCTGACCATTAATGCAATACCTAATACACTTTCACAAACTGCTATAACCAAAAAAACTATAAATAATCAATCATTGCCTAATATTAAATTAAAAATCAACAATAAAATACTCAAAACTAAAAACTCTAGACTAATTAAAACTATTAAAAAATAATTATTAAAAATAAATAACATTAATAAAGAAAAAACAAACATAACAAAAAAATAATTCATAAACAAATAATATTAGATATATAGTTTAATTTAAAACCCTAATTTTGTAAATTAGTAATAGAAAATTTCTTATATCAATTCTAACACTATCAAAAAAAATACACTTATCTTTAATCTCCAAAATTAAGGTTTTGAATTAAACTATTTTTTGTACAATGATAACATCAAATATTAAAACAATTACAGTAATAATTATAATATTAATAATAATATACGCAATCATGAACAACAAATTACACCCATTAAATTATATAATTATATTAATCTTATTCACTATATTAACTTCTTTTATATCTTATACATCATTAAAAAAATCAATATATATATATATAATATTTATTTCAATAATTAGAGGAATAATAATTATATTTATATATTTCACTAGCACGATCAACAACTTTAAATTCAAAACATCATCAAAAATAATTATAATTATAATAACCATTATAACATATACAACTATTATAATTCCAATTATATTAATAACAATAAATAATCAACCAAACATAATCATACACACTTCAATACAATCCATCTATAATACCCCTTATATATCAATAACAATCATAAACATCATAAATCTAATCTATTGTCTATTTATAGTAATTAAAATAAGTAAACAACTTAAAGTACCTTTACGAAAAATTATAAAATAATGACTATAACAAAATTCCAATCTATAATAAATAAAATACCCTTAATAAAAATTATAAATTCATCCTTAATTAATCTACCTACTCCTTCAAGTATTAACTTATGATGAAATTTTGGATCAATTATAGGAATAATACTATCTATCCAAATTATCTCTGGGCTATTCCTAACTATACATTACTGTCCTAACATTAATAATGCATTCATAAGAATTATTCATATTATAAAAAATGTTAATATAGGATGAATAATACGAATAATTCATATAAATGGAGCATCAATATACTTCATTTGTATGTACATACACATTGGACGAAACTTATATTACCAATCCTATAAACTCATACAAGTTTGAACAATTGGAGTAATTATCTTCATATTATCAATAGCTACCGCTTTCTTAGGCTATGTTTTACCATGAGGTCAAATATCTTTTTGAGGAGCCACAGTAATTACAAATTTACTTTCTGCATTACCTTACATCGGACCTAGTCTAGTTAACTGATTATGAGGAGGCTTTTCAATTAATAATGCAACATTAAATCGATTCTATACTTTCCATTTTATTTTACCTTTTATTATTTTATTAATAGTAATTTTACATTTATTCTTTCTACACTTATCAGGATCTAACAATCCATCAGGATTAAATAGAAATATAAACAAATTAAATTTTCACCCATACTTCTCAACAAAAGATATCATAGGATTTTTTATAATTATAATAATATTATTAACCTTAATCTCAATAAACCCATTTATATTAGGAGATCCTGATAATTTCATTATAGCTAATCCTATAGTAACTCCTGAACACATTAAACCAGAATGATACTTCTTATTTGCATATACAATTCTACGAATCATTCCAAATAAATTAGGAGGAGTAATAGGATTAATAATATCAATTATAATCCTTCTTATTATACCATTTTTAAATAATCACTTAATCAAAACCAGTAAATTTTACCCGTTAAACCAAATTATATTCTGAATATTAACAAGAACATTCATCATATTAACATGACTAGGAAGACAATTAATTGAATATCCATTCACAAACTTAAGAATTTATTTTACATGCCTATATTTCATATTCTTTATTTTAACTCCTCATCTAAATATATATTGAGATAAAATCTTATTCACTCAATAAAGCTAATGAGCTTGACCCCCTTAAGCTTATATTTTGAAAATATACCATAGAATTAATTATTCTATTAGCTTATGTTAAAAATTTTAATAAACTAAAAACAACTAAATATATTAAAGTAATAGATAAAAATTTTTTCCAACATAATATCATTAGTTCATCGTATCGAATTCGGGGGAGTACTCCCCGAATTCAAATAATAAAAATTACATGAAAAATAAATAAAATTATAAATATAAAACTATAAATATTTCTATAAATAAATATAAAAGTTATTAAAAATCTAGTAAAAATAATGTTAGCATATTCTGCTATAAAAATTAAAGCAAATCTTCTTCTAAAATATTCAGTATTAAATCCTGAAACTAACTCAGACTCTCCTTCTACTAAATCAAAAGGAGTTCGATTCAACTCTATTAATATCCTAACAAAAAATATTAAATATATAGGAAATATAAAAATAAAAAATTTCCCTCTATGCTGATACTTTATAAATCTTACTAAAGAATATCTTTCAATTAACATTATTAAAACAAAAATTATTAAAAATAATCTAACTTCATAAGAAATAGATTGAGCAATAAGACGAACTGAACCTAATATTGAATAATTAGAATTAGAAGATCAACCCCCTAAAATAATAGGATACACTCCTACCCCTAACAAACTTAATAATAATAAAATCCCTAATTCCATTGTATATAAATTAATATAAAACGGTAATAATATTCATAATATTAAAGATAATAATAAAATTATTATAGATATTAAATAATAATAATTAGATCTTACTTTTTCAACACTAAATATTTCTTTATTTAAAAGCTTAATAACATCACTAAAAGGCTGAAGATACCCTATCAACCCCAATTTATTAGGTCCTTTACGATCTTGTATATAACCTAAAATTTTACGTTCTAATAATGTTAAAAAAGCCACTGATAGTATAACTATAATTAATAAAATAACAATAAAAATAATATTAAATTCAATTATTATTTATAGATAACTATATTATTAAATTCTAAATTTAATGCACTAATCTGCCAAAATAATATTATATAAATTAACCTTCTAAATAAATATTATAAATAATTAGTCCTTTCGTACAAAATTATATTAATTTGAATAAAGATAGAAACCAATCTGGCTCACGCCGATCTGAACTCAAATCATGTAAGAAATTAAAAGTCGAACAGACTTAAAATATTAAATATCTACATTTAACTTTTATCTTAATTCAACATCGAGGTCGCAATCATTTTTTTAGATAAGATCTCTTTAAAAATATTACGCTGTTATCCCTAAGGTAATTTTTTCTATTAATTTTTAATAAAATATCCTTTTAATTTCAATAATTATTGTTCAATTTAATTAAAGTTAATTAAATTTAATTATCCTCCCAATCAAATAAAATTATTAAATTATTTTATTTAATACTTAATTTAATTTAATAATAAATATAAAATTCTATAGGGTCTTCTCGTCCCTTATTAATATTTAAGCATTTTTACTTAAAATTAAAATTAAATGTTTTAAATAGAGACAGAATATATTTCATTAACCCTTTCATTCAAGACTTCAATAAAAAGCCAATTGATTATGCTACCTTTGTACAGTCAAAATACTGCAGCTATTTAATTTTCATGGAGCAGGGCAGACTTTAAATTAATATCAAAAAGACATGTTTTTGTTAAACAGGTGAATATATTTATTTTGCCGAATTCCTTTAATTAAAAACCCAATTATCTATTAATTAACTTAAAAATTTACTTATTTAATCATTATAATTCATTATATTAAATTAATATTAACTTTTTTATAAAAATAATATGAACAATTAAATTTTTAGTTTATAAATATAAATTATTAAATATTTTCTATATAAACAAATATTATGAATACTATTATATAATTATATTATAATACATTATTATAACAATATATAGATTATCCCATATATTGTTTATAATTAAAAATTAAATTATAATTAAACTAATATTAATTTCTAATTATTTGAATTAAATTCATTTCTAAAAAAACTAGATATCTAAAAATTTGAATTACTTATAATACCTAATTATACATTTATAATTATTATAAAACATAAATAAATATATATAATTAGCTCCTTAATATTCGAGATTTATAAATTTATATACATATATTAATCAACCCTGATACAAAAGGTACAAAATAAATTTTTATTTAAAAAATTTAAATTAATTCTTTAACAATTCTTATTTACTTAAAATTTATTTAAATATTAATAAAACAAACAAAAATAATAAAACTTTAATTATATTAATTTATAAACATTCATTTTATAATCAATCTTAATATTCATAAAACTTCAATATTAATTATCGATCCTTTCCATGTAAAAGAAATATTTTACTTAAACTAAAATTCTTAAAAAAGAACACTTTCCAGTACTCTTACTATGTTACGACTTCTTTCAAATAAATTGAAAATGACGGGCAATTTGTACACTCAATTATATTTTCTATATAAATAATTATTTATATTTACTATTAAATCCTATTTCATATTAATTTTAAAACTAATAATCCATAAATTAAATTTATTGTAACCCATATTACCTTTATTATAACTATATTTTGATTTGAATTGTTATATATTTATACATATATATAATAAAAATAACATATTAATAAAATCTGAAAACAACAATACATAAGTAAAAATAAAGTATATCTTAACGTGGAATATCAATTAAAATACAGGTTCCTCTAATATATAAACCAAGCCGCCATATTATTTAATTTTAATGATTTACATTTAATTATTAAATTTATTATTCATTTTTATAGTAGGGTATCTAATCCTAGTTTATTTAAAAATCTACAATTTACAATTATATAAAAACCAATTAAAAATAGACTAAAATTTCACTTAATAGCTAATTCTGTAATCAGTTAATTGAAATCAGTATAATTTAGTTTGTGGAAATTAACTCATAAATTAAGTCTAACCGCTGGTGCTGGCACAAAATTACCCTTTATTTAATTTAATATCTAAATAAAACCTGAGTTCATATTTAAAGCTTACTATTAAATATAGAACTTGGGGCCCCTGGCCTCCAAAATATCCCAAAAAGTAATATATGGTTATTTAAAGTAATTAATTTTTAATCCTTAATTAAAACTTTTTTAATTTAAAAAATCCATCCACATTATTCATAATATATCATAAATTAATTACTTTAAATAACCATATATTACTTTTTGGGATATTTTGGAGGCCAGGGGCCCCAAGTTCTATATTTAATAGTAAGCTTTAAATATGAACTCAGGTTTTATTTAGATATTAAATTAAATAAAGGGTAATTTTGTGCCAGCACCAGCGGTTAGACTTAATTTATGAGTTAATTTCCACAAACTAAATTATACTGATTTCAATTAACTGATTACAGAATTAGCTATTAAGTGAAATTTTAGTCTATTTTTAATTGGTTTTTATATAATTGTAAATTGTAGATTTTTAAATAAACTAGGATTAGATACCCTACTATAAAAATGAATAATAAATTCAAAACCTAGTCAAACAACAGAACTATTGGAATCTCAAGGCTTAAATTCAGTCAAAGAGTATAACACTAATCCTCGGCAAAATCCACTAGAATTTTAAATTTCGAGCTAAAAAATCTAAAAATCAAACCAAATAACAGAAATTCAAAACCTAGTCAAACAACAGAACTATTGGAATCTCAAGGCTTAAATTCAGTCAAAGAGTATAACACTAATCCTCGGCAAAATCCACTAGAATTTTAAATTTCGAGCTAAAAAATCTAAAAATCAAACCAAATAACAGAAATTCAAAACCTAGTCAAACAACAGAACTATTGGAATCTCAAGGCTTAAATTCAGTCAAAGAGTATAACACTAATCCTCGGCAAAATCCACTAGAATTTTAAATTTCGAGCTAAAAAATCTAAAAATCAAACCAAATAACAGAAATTCAAAACCTAGTCAAACAACAGAACTATTGGAATCTCAAGGCTTAAATTCAGTCAAAGAGTATAACACTAATCCTCGGCAAAATCCACTAGAATTTTAAATTTCGAGCTAAAAAATCTAAAAATCAAACCAAATAACAGAAATTCAAAACCTAGTCAAACAACAGAACTATTGGAATCTCAAGGCTTAAATTCAGTCAAAGAGTATAACACTAATCCTCGGCAAAATCCACTAGAATTTTAAATTTCGAGCTAAAAAATCTAAAAATCAAACCAAATAACAGAAATTCAAAACCTAGTCAAACAACAGAACTATTGGAATCTCAAGGCTTAAATTCAGTCAAAGAGTATAACACTAATCCTCGGCAAAATCCACTAGAATTTTAAATTTCGAGCTAAAAAATCTAAAAATCAAACAAAGCAAATTCTGAGCTAGAATTTAATAATAAAATTAAATTTTTTTTTTATTTATTATTTAAGATTCAATATTTACAACTATAATAATATATTTTCAATTCCTGATAACTAAATATTAATATACATTTAATTAATTATTCTAAAAAATAAACTAGATTTTTAAATCTAGTTTATCTTTTTAAGATTTTTAATCTAATTTTAAAATTAATTAAACATATAATATATTAATAATAATTTAACTAACAATTAATAAATTATTTTAATAACAATATCATATCTATTAACATCATAAATTAAATTTACAATATAATTTTAATTTATATACATATTTATATTATTTAATTAAAAATAATTAATATAATTAATATTAATTAAATATTAAAAATATTATTTAAATAAAAATATAAATTAAATAAATTTATATTAATTTATTAATTAAATTTTTTTTTTTTTTATTATATATATATATAAATATATAATATATTTGTATATAAATACATATATACATATTTTAAACATTTCATTTATACATTTATATATATATATTATAATCTAATCTTTCAATTAACTAATTACTAATTCTAGTTATCTATAAGTATATCTCAGATATGTATACATACAAATATAGTATACTCATATAAATAGGTATAAATAATCGATATATTTATGATCCCCCGAAGATCTATTTATAGATAAGTATACAATATAATAATTATTAGATGTATATATTATATATAAATATATAATATATTTATATATAATATATATATCTATTTTCTTCTATTTATATATATTTATATATATATTATATATTTATATATATACATACATGTATATACATACATGTATATACATGTATGTATATATTTAAATATAATATATATATATAGATGTATATATACATATTTTAAACATTTCATTTATACATTTATATATATATATTATAATCTAATCTTTCAATTAACTAATTACTAATTCTAGTTATCTATAAGTATATCTCAGATATGTATACATACAAATATAGTATACTCATATAAATAGGTATAAATAATCGATATATTTATGATCCCCCGAAGATCTATTTATAGATAAGTATACAATATAATAATTATTAGATATATATATTATATATAAATATATAATATATTTATATATAATATATATATCTATTTTCTTCTATTTATATATATTTATATATATATTATATATTTATATATATACATACATGTATATACATACATGTATATACATGTATGTATATATTTAAATATAATATATATATATAGATGTATATATACATATTTTAAACATTTCATTTATACATTTATATATATATATTATAATCTAATCTTTCAATTAACTAATTACTAATTCTAGTTATCTATAAGTATATCTCAGATATGTATACATACAAATATAGTATACTCATATAAATAGGTATAAATAATCGATATATTTATGATCCCCCGAAGATCTATTTATAGATAAGTATACAATATAATAATTATTAGATGTATATATTATATATAAATATATAATATATTTATATATAATATATATATCTATTTTCTTCTATTTATATATATTTATACATATATTATATATTTATATATAATATATATATCTATTTTCTTCTATTTATATATATTTATACATATATTATATATTTATATATAATATATATATCTATTTTCTTCTATTTATATATATTTATACATATATTATATATTTATATATAATATATATATCTATTTTCTTCTATTTATATATATTTATACATATATTATATATTTATATATAATATATATATCTATTTTCTTCTATTTATATATATTTATACATATATTATATATTTATATATAATATATATATCTAATAATTATTATATAATATACATATATAAATAAGTATAAATAATCGATATATTTATGATCCCCCGAAGATCTATTTATAGATAAGTATACAATATAATAATTATTACATGTACATATTATATATAAATATATAATATATTTATATATATATTATATATTTATATATATACATACATGTATATACATACATGTATATACATGTATGTATATATTTAAATATAATATATATATATAGATGTATATATACATATTTTAAACATTTCATTTATACATTTATATATATATATTATAATCTAATCTTTCAATTAATTACTTTAAATAACTCCTTAAAAATCAGTTAAATAATACTAATAACTACAAAATAATATATTATATATTATAATAATTCAGAAATTCAAATAAAAAAAAAAATAAGTGAATAATATTAAATTAATTGATTAATAGTAGAAATTTAAATTCTGAGCTAGAATTTAATAACCTAATATTACAACCTTGATTAATAGTATGAACTAAATACAAAAATTCTATGAAAAATAATATTAAATTAATTGATTAATAGTATGAACTTAATAGTAGAAATTTAAATTCTGAGCTAGAATTTAATAACCTAATATTACAACCTTAATTGATTAATAGTAGAAATTTAAATTCTGAGCTAGAATTTAATAACCTAATATTACAACCTTGATTAATAATATGAACTAAATACAAAAATTCTATGAAAAATAATATTAAATTAATTGATTAATAGTAGAAATTTAAATTCTGAGCTAGAATTTAATAACCTAATATTACAACCTTGATTGATAATATGAACTAAATAGTAGAAATTCTATGAAAAATAATATTAAATTAATTGATTAATAGTAGAAATTTAAATTCTGAGCTAGAATTTAATAACCTAATATTACAACCTTGATTGATAATATGAACTAAATAGTAGAAATTCTATGAAAAATAATATTAAATTAATTGATTAATAGTAGAAATTTAAATTCTGAGCTAGAATTTAATAACCTAATATTACAACCTTGATTGATAATATGAACTAAATAGTAGAAATTCTATGAAAAATAATATTAAATTAATTGATTAATAGTAGAAATTTAAATTC